>NW_013952458.1:1909814-1911864 GCF_001266775.1 Austrofundulus limnaeus
CTATCTATCTATCTATCTATCTATCTATCTATCTATCTATCTATCTATCTATCTATCTATCTATCTATCTATCTATCTATCTATCTATCTATCTATCATAAAGATTGTTGTAAAGCAAACCAAAGTACACATTTTAATGAATGAAAAGTGAACCATTTGGACACTGTGTTGGTTCACACCACAGGAGAAGGTTGTTTGTGGTGAATGTAACAATTCAAAACAACTGCAGGATGAGGGAATTCAATAAGCTGGAGAAATATCAAAGGCTGGAAGAAGAAACGGAGAAGCTGTGGAACATCAAGGCCTAATTGGAGCGCTTTTGTGCTGGTCAATGTTAAAGGAGACACGTCATGCAAAATCCTCTTATTCAGACATTTATTTTRAACATTTTGTTGTGYACTTCAAGTCTGTAGGAGTGCAGAAAACGTGGATTTAGTTTCTCTTGTTGCTGCATTGATATCTTTATATTCTGTTTGGGTCATATTTTTCAACCAGTACAGTTTTCTCTATTTTCTTTGCCATTTTCTGAACTATTACATGAAATTATTTGCAACAGAACTGCTAAATACGGTCTGTACCGACTACAATTTCACCATCTTCATTTTCCTCTGTCACCGGGTCAGACTCTGGCTCCAACATGTAAGGCTGGATGGACAAGTCTTCCCTTGTTGACATTGTTTAATTCATTTGGAAATTAAAAAAAAAAGATCTATGCCGCTATATATACTGGTCAAAAAAATAATGGGAACACTACTGCTCAAAAATAAAGGGAACACTTAAACAACGCACGCTAAGTCCAAGTAAATCAAACTTTTGTGAAGCACATTCAACTCTGTACAGAACAAAGTACTCAATGYGAATATTTCATYGATTAAGATCGGGAGTTAGCGTGCGTTGTTTAAGTGTTCCCTTTATTTTTTGAGCAGTGTAGTTGTAAACCCCTATCAAACTAGAGCAGACCAGTCTGGAAGCTGGAGGAGGGGTCAGGGGCTGTGAAGTCCCTTGTTTGGATTTAAAGAGACAGCCTCAAAACGAGTTGATCTGAGACACAGCTCAGAAAAAGGTTGAAAGAGGGGCTTAAGGAGTTACAATAAGGAGACCAAAGCATTGCAGTTCCACTTTATATAGACCCCAACGGACTGATTTATGTAAAAAAAAAAAAAGATTTAAAAGCAGTATATGTCTCCTTTAAAACATTGCAATTTTGAATGAGATTTGACTTTGAATGATATTGGCATTCAGATCTGTAGAACATGAAAGCCTAGACCCAAATCAAATGTGATATCTGTCTTTATTCATGCAACATGTGACTGAGATCTTTAAAACTCTTTATAAACGGTGACAAACACATATTTTTTTACATTGCTCACTTATCTAAAACGGACACTAGATGGCGCCAGATGAATCTGCAACTTCTTGAGCAGATGCCATTTGAATATATAACGTTCCATTTGAAGCACTAATTATAAAATAAATTCATGTTGATTATTTCAAAGCAATGCCAAATGCCAAGAAATTTGATTAACTGGTTCTTTTATCATATTCTTTGAAGTCGTGACCTAAATTTGAACATGCTTTGGCTCTTTACTAGCTTTTGTTTTGAAGATTAAGTTTTCTTGGAGGATGTGAGCTGTGCCAGAGCCTGAAAGAAGATCAACACCGTATGTTAGTAAATCTGGAGCCATTTCCAACAAAGTGCTCCAAATACTGGTAAAACAAACAAACGTTTTTTTTTTTTTTTTCAATTTATATCAGCAATTAGTCTTAATTAGCTGTGTTTTCCTGGYCTGTGTCAGCAGAGGGAGCCAGGTAACCTGTGAAAAATCCCCAGTATTGGTGCATGAACACGTTCCATTGTGATGAAGTCATAGCAGAGTATTAAAAGAGTAGTTAAGGAGAGCAAGTTTTTATATGTGCACCAAAGTGTTCAAGAGGAGAATGGATTTTTTTTGTTTGCTTGTTTTAGTTGCTCAGCACTTTCATTTTTTGTTAATGTCCGATAACAGGCTGCAACTCTTTATTTGTTGCACAACACAACTCTATATATATA
>NW_013952458.1:1913029-1921224 GCF_001266775.1 Austrofundulus limnaeus
TGTGTGTGTGTGTGTGTGTGTGTGTGTGTGTGTGTGAGTAGAGGAGACCGTATTAACAGGATAAGTGAAACAAAGAAGCAAAGAAGAAGGCAGAGATCATAATTTATTCCAATGGAGAATAAAAAAAATGGTGGCTTGGGACCAGGTGATGTCACTTTTTATGGCCCAACACAACGGGCAAAAGGCAGATGATGTTTTCCATTGTGTGGATGTGTGTGGATGTATCAGATACACTAGACAAATATGAACTAATTTAATTTGGTTTTAATAAAACTTGCAGGAAGTAATTACTGAGTTTGACGCTGAAGAACTTTTGGATTGGAGTCAGCTCTATTCAAGATGGCCTAAAAAACAGAAGAAAAAAAGAACYCCGTCARTTTTACAGATACTGACCTAAAGTTTKGTGTGACAATACCAGACACTAATTCTCAACTGATCTACTGTACTTACTGAGTGCTAGCACTCTTTGGAGTCAAACTTGTGTGTCTGTTAGCAAAATATCTCATGAACCAATGAGTAGATTTCAAGGAAACTTCCAGACTTTAACTGAATATACAGCTTCAATCTAGTTTAAAATGATCCCCACAGCCAACTGACTTTTAAAATCACAAAAAAGCTATATCTTGTTGTTGAATGAATCATAAGCAATGACTAAAACAAATCCCGCAATAACAG
This sequence comes from Austrofundulus limnaeus, assembly GCF_001266775.1. Classification (NCBI taxonomy): domain Eukaryota; kingdom Metazoa; phylum Chordata; class Actinopteri; order Cyprinodontiformes; family Rivulidae; genus Austrofundulus; species Austrofundulus limnaeus. The sequence continues at coordinate 1,913,705 of NW_013952458.1, forward strand.
TTTTTATTTAGTTTTATGCTTAGCAAGTTTCGGCTTTCCTTTTGTTCTTTTGAGGCGATCAGTTTAGGTCCAGCACAGAAACAAAGCTTCCATGCCACAAACTGACCACAACAAAACTTAAATACAAAAATGCAAAATTAAACAAGTGACAAAAGTCAATGAAAAAAAGACTTATTTTTTGAAATACTTTGAAACTTTTCCTGAATTTGAAACTGAAGCCCCACTCCACTGATCTCTGAGTTTTCTGACAGCTCTCCCATATTTCTCCAACTTTGCATCTTCCACTGCTCTCAGATCAATCTGGGATTAGGCTTGATTACACGGACGCCCCTTTGGGACGCTTTATTTCAACGAATTAGTCGAGCGAACGAACAGAACTGCAACAGAACGGTATTTTGTACCAGCCACATAAATTATGCATCGTCTGTGGATATCACTGAGCCTTGATCATCTCTTTTATGGTTTGCATTCAGAGTGAGAGAAATTGTTAATTGCCAGACGTGTCACATATAATCTCCGCCGTGTTTGATACACTACAGGGATGCGGTCTATATGTGTGTTATTTATTCATGCCGTGATGSAGTCACTGTGGGTGAGGAAACCGAGACGCAGAGAAAATGTTTTTTTATGACTGTTTATGTTTTACAACTGTGGCTTTAGCCAAAATCACCGTAAACAAATAAGAAAAATGAAAGTCACTGCAGCATTTATTCATGCAATTTGTGTTTTTTTTTCTTTTATTCTTGTTTAATAAAAGTGTGTAACAAAAGATTGAAATACAAACATAAACTCTGGCAAACATCTAAAGTGGATGCTGAATTAAATCAACATTTTACACCTGAATACGGCCTAATGAAAAAGGTCTAAATGGTTCTGTGGATAAGTGATGAACAATTAATATCTTACCTGTTGTAGGTAACATTTTGTTTTTGTTAAGAGAAAAAAAAATCATACCAGACTGAGAACCTAGAAAATGGTAATAATTTGTAAAATGCTTACCTAAGTTCATGCAGTTGTTGAAAAAGCTGTCAACTTTGCATTACACATGTGCTTACCTAAATTTCTATAGTTAGCTGAAACAGCAGCAGCTAGTTGTGGAATTCGTATGTATCCTGAGACAGTTCCTATAGAATTAAAAAAATATATATATCATTCTTTAATAATCATTATTGCCTTTCGMTCCTGCAATGAGTAGTGGTTAGCTTATGAGTCCAGCCATAATTAAACTCTATTTCTCCAAACTACAGTTGTTAAGTGCCTCAAATGTGTAACTGTTTATGACATTTTATCTTTAAATGATGCATATCCTGCTTTTTCATATTTAAATCCAAAATTGGGGTCTATATAAAGTGGAACTGCAATGCTTTGGTCTGAGTTCCTCCTTACTGTAACTCCACAAGCCCCTCTTTCAYTCCTTTTCTGAAGTGTGTCTCAGATCAACTTGTTTTGMGGTTGTCTCTTTAAATCCAGGTTAGTTGCTTCACACAATGCTCCCTTCCATCTTCCAGAGTGATCCATTGTAGTTTGATAGAAGGGGTTTTATGACTATAAAGCAGTGCATTTATTTACAATTTAATTCAAAGAKGTCAACAATAGAAGACTCGTCCATCCAGCCTTACATGTTGCAGCCAGAGTCTGACGCAGAGCCAGAGGAGAATGAAGACGATGAAATTGTAGCTGAGTCAAGACCTTWTTCACAAGTTCCATACCAAATAATTTAACATAACGGCTAAAACAGATGATTCTGCATATGTCCCCTTTAAAAAATCTGAACTATCCCTTTAATGTGCACTACTTACCATGAAAAAAACAAACAAAAAAATAAAAAAAATACTGATTTTACAATTACATGTCTTATTGTTTAAAGCATGAGGCTTATTCTGAAATGCGACTGGGGATGCATCTATGCCACACCCTAAAACCCAGTGAACCACAGGGTTTGAAGTATTTAAAAATGCATAAACCAGTAATTAACGTGTCCTTGCCTAAAGAGGGTCTACAGAAGCCGGAGAATGGGATTATGGGTCAGTGATTTGATCTCAGCTCCACTGGTCAAGTTGAATCTCCGTAAACAATGAGCTTCTCAAGAGATTTGATGGTGTGTTTCGCTGTGAAGTGCCTTGAAGTGCTGTGACGAAATGTAAATAATAATTTGATAAGAGGTTTTGACAATAATATATTCGTGATCTGCTTTGCCTTGGAGATAAGACAAAAAAGAAAAAAAATAAAACAAGGAGATGGGGAACTTGAATTCTGTCTACTTTTTATGCTACTGGCTCCTGCACATGACTGAGAGGTTCACATCTCCTTTATTCCTCATCAACACAAGTAAAGATAATTGCTCAGCCAGAGTTGTGGTGGCCAATTGATTAGCATGCCATGCTCAGCCATGTCCTACAGCAGGATGTTGCAATGTTAGATTAAACACCGACCAAAACCTCATCAGGACACACACACACACACACACACAAAAAAAAAGAAAAAAAAAATCAATGATGGTTGTTAGTGTGCGACGACAGGAGTAGGGAGTGGAGATGGAGGGTTGTAGAGTCACTTTACATGCTGTGTCCTGGGCTGTTCGCACTGTGGCGCCTGCGTGTATTGACCTGGACAGGAAGCCTGCGTAGGGATTAGAGGAAAATCTGTCACTGTACTTCTTTAGTGTGTTTTCCCCCAAGAGTTCAGAATCCAGCTTAGATGTGCATTTGTTTCTGCAGACAGGCTGTGACAAAAGAAAGAAGGAATTGAAAGTAGCAAATACAGCAAATAGAAAATTCTTTTTTGAAATTTATATCATATATTGTTGATCAAAACTAAAGAATAAATCAAGCATATCCCAAAATTCACTTTTTTCACTTTTATAAGCAAAGATGCCTTTTGAACTTAGCAGGTTGATGTCTACAAGTTTTTTTTGTTTGTTTATTTTTAATTTATACACATATATTAATTCAGATTTACAATATGATTGCTGTTTTTTTTTTTTATAAAACACCCTGCTATATCAAGTACATGTGAGAAATTCTTAATTAACACGTTAAGTTTAGTCAATGAACTTTATCATGAATAAGTTTGGTTCTATCTTTGTGGACTGAATAATCAGACACTCCTCTCAAAGCTGTGAGCCCAGAGTCAGAGTGATGACAAACAGCTAATCTGTGTTAGGATTACATTATTAATCCTTCAGCATCTTTGTGGTAGTTCAGCCTCTCCTTGTCAAAAAGCATRAATATTATTTTCATTTGAGTCATTGTGCATTTAAAGAAATGCRTATTGTTTTTAAAAGTGTGCAGGACACTGTAAACATAAAATAACCATGAGAGGTTCAGAAGGATTTGGTGGTAAATTCAATTCATTTTATGGACTCCCTAAAGTGATCCGGTTCACTTAAGTCACTTAAATCATCTGCGGTTCACTGCCACCAATAAACAAACAACTTAAAAATGACAAAAAATAAAAAATAAAAAAAAACAGACCAAAAATGTAAAATCTGCAAATAAAGCATAAATGAACCAAAATGTGAGCTTGTGTTAAATGTATGTGATTGATTCATTGACTCATTTCATCTGAGTCTGTAATGTTTCTGAGTAGAGATGTGATAGTCGCAAACAACTCAAATCTTTTCAACTGCTACTTWCAACAAACAATAAGAACTGAGCCATTATTTATTTTACTTTTATACTCCCTGTAATATGTATATTACAATGAGATGAGATGGTGGAGAGTGGCAGGATGGAGCACCAGAGTTGATCCAGATCGGAGGCGAATTTCCATCAGAAAGGTACATTTTTCCAGGAAGAGTTCCATGGCCCCGGTATAGCACAGGTACTTATCCACTTGTTAACTTTAAAAATAAAGACACCAATATTACTCAGAGACTTAGTCAARAATATTGTCTCTTTTGTTACCAAATCCCACAGAAAGTTCCAACATGAGTGGTTGTTCTTCAGGTGCTTTCTTGCCAATCAGAAAAAAAAACGGCAGAGTGAGTAGAACTGGCTTCGCCCCTGCCAACCAGGAAGCTACATAAAGAGGTGATCAGCCAAAGCAACACATAATCTCCACAGATTCAGTGCCAAGATTTGGATCAATAACCCAGGTAAGTTAGTAACTGACCAGCTATAGTTTAAAAAGGCATATTTGAGGTTTGAGTGGGGAAACGTTTGAAAGAGGCAGTGGGAGTAGAACTGAAACTAAAAGACTGACTCAGATCGCATCTGCTGGAGTCGGATTTTAAATAAGTTGTTTTTGTTTTGATCTGTTCAAAGGTAGCCCACCCCACACCTGTTATTATTATTTGGTGCATGTTAATATGAACGGTTCATTTTTCATAGTAGCATAACGAATGCACTAGGTGTGTGTTGGGAAACAGGTTTTTTTATTTTATTCCTGAATGCAGCATGGCTCAGACTTCTTCCGCAGCAAAGGCGTGTGTGAGAGGGGCCTGCTTTTTTTTTTTTTGGTTAACTTAAATAAAAGAACATAAAGCTTTTTAAACAAATACAACTCGAGTCATCACCTTTGGCTTAGCTGCAACATATAATGCGTGAAGTAATCCATGGATTACTTCATGCCTAACGTACAGTAAGTGACTGAAGTATGTCATTCATTACTTGTACAAACTTGTCCGTGTAACCAACCAACGGTCTCTGAATGAAAAAATGCAATAAATATCTTGTGGCCACCTGTTATTTATAGCGTGGCCACAAAATTTGTTTTTTTATCCATTGCCACTGGGCAGGCTCCGTCCCTATGAAAAACTTGAAGGTGAAATCTCAGKCCATGCAGACATGATTCAGGAAGCTTTTGCACAGTTTTGTCTGCATTCTGAAAAACCAATTGAAAATGTCTAATGTATTCGTAATTTTAGTCAGTTAGCAGCTGCTCCGGTAACATGTGGTTCTTCTGGTTTGCAGCCATTAACAGCCCYGGTGAAAGTTAATGCCTCCAGAGTCCTACCAAACCACAGTGAGAAGAATGACATTTCTGCTCTGGCATGTGTGAGTATAGTCTCCCACAGCTACAGTGTTTTGAACACATAAGTCATGTGTTACAGTTGCTGCCTGTCATAATGTTGTGTCATTTCAGCAAGTAGAYGCAGCTGGGCAGCATTAATTAAGCGGTACTAGGAAAATACACAGTAAAAAAATCAATCAATAGTACTATGGAGATGAATACTGTTTGCAGATTAGAGTACCAGTTACTTCTGTGGTCAGTTATCTGATAATAATACATAACATAAATGTGTATTAGATGCTACAGCAAAAACAGAGCACAGTTTATGTCATGTAAAGACCTAAAACATGCAATTTCACAGAGWTGATACAGATTTTAAAGAAACTGCACTGAAAAATAACTTGTAAGATGTACTTGAAAAAATCCTCTAACAAATTTGCACTAACGTTTGTTAAGTAAATTCAAATGCTGCAAATTCATGTAACATTTACTCATCATTATCTAGTAAAAGTTATTAAGAATATAGTTAAAGATTTATGAATAAATCAGGTAAATTTTACTTAATTTGCTCAATTAAATCTTGTAACATACTCGATCAAATTACGTAAAATTTACCTGATTTATTTATATTTTATATGACAGATCTCTGTGTTTTGATATGTTTATCGTATTCCATAGCCAACAGAGAGACTTTATCTGCGGAAGTTTATGTCTTATACAAATGTACTCCCATTGACGCTACGGTGACCAAACTTAGAGTACATTCACATGAGCCCTGTTTAGTCTGCTTTAATCGAACTCTGGTTCAAGTCTGGTTCATTTGGGGAGGTGCGAATGTGTAATCAAACTCTGATGCCGAAAAAACAAAAGCAAACTCTGGTCCACCAACAAACCTAGGTCTTGGGTCGGTTGAACCTCTCACACAAATGCCTCTTTTTCCGCTCATGTTGAGTCCATTGTTGTCCATTGAGTTTTTGTTTGGCACATTTGCCAAACAAAAAGAGAAATCCTACAACAGATAAAATCTGACGTCACTACATTTTTGTTCGCATTTTGTGAAAAAGGAAGCTGTGCTCAGTGTCTTCGTCAGAGGTTTTTGCGTTGTTTCCTTCAGTGGTTCTTGGTGCGGAGTCCCCACAGATAAACAGGTCGCTCAAAGGGCTTGGTTTGTTTGACACAGTATGGTGTGAAAGCGAACCGCATCTGCTGAAAACGTAACAAATGTTGTCACTTTGGTCCCCAATTGAACTGARTCTACCGGACTTCTAAGGACTGCTACCGGACTACTACCGTACTTCACTAAGGGTGAAAACACCCTTAGTGACCATGAGGGTCTTCTTGTTGCTCAGCTTCTTCTTTAGCACGACGCAACAGCACAGAAACTCARACTTTTATTCTTTTTGTTATTTAGAAAAGTAGTTGTTTAGAAAACTTCTCTCTGGGCCACCATTTTTTTAACAATTTGACCAAAAACCTTTCTTTAAATCATGGTATTTACCGTTCTCTTCCTGCCAACTGAAGGCTCACAGGAGGGTTTAAGCTTGAAAGTCAGCTGATTATGCAGCTGAGCGGCTGTGAAGTCCTTGTTAACAAGTGATTTATGAGTCAAGCTTGTTACTGCAAGATTTCATTGATTTACGTTAAGTGTCCAACCCTGTGGTATTGTGTAATTTGAATATAAGTTAGAAGGTTGTTAAAGCAGATTCACTCAATGTGGGATAAGTTTCCGTTGCAAATTCTAAAGGGCAAGTTATGCATTTACTGTAAAACCCTGAAATTGTTCCTCTTCAATGATACACAGAAGTTTGTGAGTTCTTGTTTTCCCATAAGAGGGGGGAAAAATACCCTCTTCCATGTTGTTGGTCCAATCTTCAGATAAAGTGAACAATAGGAGGAGAGGGACCTGCTGGGGTGTGGGATTGCTCGTGGAGGAGCACCCGAGTGCTTGTCTGCTGGATTTGTTTGACTCGGGTAATTGAAAGTGTTTTAAACTATTATAGCAACTGGAGGGCTTGTTTAACTGTCGAGCTGCCAGTCAGGCGGGTGGGCCAAAAGCCCGAGCCCGTCAAGGCCTGTCAGTCAATGGAAACGAGAAGTGTCGGCTTAATGGATTTCTCCACACCACTCCGTCTCTGCGTCCAGCAGAGCTCGAAAAGATGGGGGGTGAGGGAGGAAGAGAAAAAATAAAAATCAATGCATTGTCATGTGCGAGTATGTGAGCCATCAAACGACCAGGTGGATTGGAACTGTATGTGTCGATGTTGAGATGGGACGTAGGGAGTGAGCAGGAAGGTGCTGGTTTGAGTGTGTATTTTTTTTTTTTTGTCTTTATGTGAGTTTCAGTCCCTTACCCCGCACGCTGGTGTGTGTTCATGTTGCTGCTTTCTGACAGACAGATGTTTTCAGCTTGTCTCTGGAGGCTTTTGTTGTGATTTRAGGTGTAAGAGGGGTCACAGCAGCCTCACAACAAGTAGCTTTTTATTTCATAGTTTCTCAGTGGGTGAAAAAGCTCTTTTGTTAGTTTTCTGAAGGAACATTTTTTTACCACAGGTCTCACACGCTTTTCC
>NW_013952458.1:1921944-1926188 GCF_001266775.1 Austrofundulus limnaeus
ATTCAATACAGCAAAAAATAATAATTTGAAAGATAAAGGATAATAATACAGTTTTTTACAACATAGTAGTGTTTCCCTAACCATTATCAAACACCTCATCCCCCTCCGATGTTCAAACCCTGAGGTGTTGGTTTTGAATAGCTGTGGCCCACTGAGCAATTTAGTTGAATACCCCTGCTATACGTTGTATTATTCTAACACCGAATCAAACTCACAAAGACCAACGTTTCRGTGACTGTTCACTGAACGATTTCACTAATTTGTGTGGGCATCAAAGGAAAACCCTTTTACCTTTTCTATATGAACACTGTGCAGAGTTGTTTTATGAAAGGAAAATTAATTTAAATGGAGTAAAAATTTGGGCTGATGAAGGTCTTCGTTCCAAGGCTGCAAGTGACAGATGAAACCATGTCAAGGCATTTGAACACACACATTCATATACGTATACACACACACACACACAGAGCGCCTCACATTCTAAACACCTCAGAGGTATTTTTATTTTATTCCACTCATGGTCACATCTAAAAGCAGTCAGGGCACGTATACCTTTTGCTCCGTCTTGGTACTGTACCACCTTGCGTGATTAATGACCAGCAGATCCGGCTCCAGCACCATCATTTTTAAACGCCACGTCTTTTATCTCCACCAGATGATCATGTTAACCACCGCCAAAGACTAACACAAGGCAGAGGGAGATGTCTGCGTTGAGCCTAACCAGACTACCTTCTGAAAGGCATCAAATCATTTCACCATGTCCAGAGCGAAACGCGGTAATTACTCRTAATTGGGGCTTCAGATTTTTCTCTCACTTGTCCCTCTTTCGCTAAATTGGATGATTTCCTCTTTTTTTTCCTTTTCTTTCAGGTGGGATGATAGATACTTCTGAACCTTTTGAGGAGGTGTGCGGCAAGATTGAAAACAGTTTTTGTCCCTTTTCAGATGTATTATTGGCGTTTTTCACTTGTTCATATTGTATTCCACAGAGGTCTTGTACACTTAAACATTGTAGTACCATCCTGGGCTGCACACATTTTTTTCTGTAGCTTATTCATTCATGGTTAAGTAAAAAAACACACATCTTCACTTAAAATTAATGAAATAAAAAACAGTTTAATCAATGTGAACAAGTTTCGATAACCTAAAATTTTAAGACTTCATGACTAGAGAACTGTTTTTTCTTGTTTAGGAAAAATATGCCTTTTTGGTGAACAATCAAGCTTTGTAATTAATAAAGAAAAAAATAACCACTTCCTTTAAAATAACATATTAGCTGTAATGCAAAAGTTGGCAAACAGGTTTTATTTTAATTTTTAAATCATAGTAAGCCAAACGATTCATGCAGTTTTGAAATCTGCAAGGCATAAAGTGAACATAAACATTTGTAATTGCTCTCTTTMTGCACGCATACATAATTAAATGTTTAATGAGATTTTGAGATCGGACGTTCTGGTGAAAYGCTTATCTTCGTGCTTTAAAACGATGATGTKAAAGAGAAATAAGCAGCAAATGGAAAACAAGAAGGAGGTTGAGTAGCATGTTTTACACAGCATCAGAGGAGCATCTCCTTGCCCGAGTGAAACAGTGGTGTCTCAGCAGTAGTTAAATTGTGCTGTAGTGTGGGGTTGTTACTACATGTGTGTCCCCGTGTCGTAGACACACACACACACACAGAGAGGACTGGTGAACAACTGACCTTGTGATGTTTTTTAAATTATACAGCCAAAGCAAAATGGAGGCAGACATTGTTTTGCACTGGTGTGAGACTAATGGTAAAGAACACAGAGGTTCTGAACTGAGTAATCCGATTCGACCTTGTCTTTGAATCGGCGGTCCGGAGAAAAGCGTTCTTCTGAGCGGAACTCATGACCCACTTTTATGGTCTCAGCTTACCAGCTGAAAAACAACTCGGTGACATTTAGATTGGCTAAAAAAAAGGCTGATGATTACAAAAACTWTTTTTTTCTATCACGCAAAAGGTGTTTTTGTCTATCCATATTTTAAATGTTAACAAAACACTCTGGATAAAAAAAAAACAGGGGTTTGCTTTTCTATATTTGATCAGACAGTGAATACATTGTCTCCCGCTTGTTTCCACAAATGATCACTCTGTGAACCTGAAAGTGTGTGTATTCAGCACCTTGCCTGCAATGGAGAGATCCAAAAGTGGCATTTTGGAAGAAGTTTACGGGCCTGAGCGCTTTGCAGGAGGAATAACAGAGGCAGGCGTCAYTACTACAAGTCTGATTTAAGACTATTACGGAAACTCTCTGCGGGGGGTAGCTTATGTTCCTGGTGTAGATCTCACACTGTGCAGGAAATATGGTGGAACACACACATGTAGGAGGTTTGGAGGGTTATGGATTCGTACACTCAGGAAGGAGGGGTGTGAGGTTGTGTGACGGCGAGTAAATCGCTTGTGACAGAGCCCGAGCTCGGCCGAGGTGTGCTTCTTGACACGGTGTGATGGGGCACGCCCCGATGCATTACTGTCCACCAGGGCTTTGTGAATGCAGATGCCCATATGTGTCTGGATGTGCAGGCAAGCATGTGTGTGTGTACGTGTGTTTGAATGCATCTGGACCCTCTTTATTTCGATGTTGTGAGCAGCCAATCATTTTTTCCAGTCTAATTAGCACACATKTAAATTCAGGGGAACCGTGGAGCACGTCGGGGACAAGCAACAGCAACTGTCTGCATGTGTGTTTGTGTGTGTGTGTGTGTGTGTGTGTGTGGGGGGGGGCMCTGRCTTTACACATGATAACACAAGTGTTTGAGAGGTGCCCACCACTGCTGAACGGCTAAGACTTTTTCTGTGTTTGGGTTAGGCCCCCGCCCCCTGCTGTGAGTACCCATGTGATCATCATCACTTGTAGCAGCCACCAAGCATTTTTAATGGGACAGTTCAGCTCGTTTGAAGAGGGGTCTCTGTGAAAAGAGTATTTACAATAAATATCTTACCACTTGTAACTTTTGGAACAACTTCAGCTTGAAATCATTTCAGAAATCATTTCAAATCTGACAAGAAGGATGAGCTAACGACTAGTCTGAGCTGTTTGAAGACCAAAGTGAATTGTTGCTGCTTTTTGTCCACTTCAGATTTTTTAAGATTTTTTTTCAAATCTTTCAGGGTTGTTATTTTTATTTTTATTTTTACAATATCTAATGTCAGTTGTGAAGTTTATAGCATTTCTGGCAGTAGAGTTAGACTTCAGAAGTTATCCATCGTACAACTCGCAGTGAAATGTTTTGTGCAACACTCTGAAATTAGCTGAATAAGAAAGGCCAATATTACAGAATGTAAAAATAATTACAAATAAAAAGTACTTTTGAGTATATATGAGGCTGTTGAAATAAATAAAAATGGAGGTATTTAGGTGGATCAGTTGTTATTGTCCTTGTTGAGAATTCAAACAGCTTGCAGAAAGAAACTCCTCCCCATTCTCCCTGATTATTGTAAATATTGTAAAAATTCTGCCACTATAAGGTAAGGTTAGGCAAGGTAAACTGACTAAATAGCAATTAAAGCAAGGCGATACAAATTTCCTAATCAAACATTTTAAAAATAAATAGCAACATAAAGTTTTAATAAACAATTTTGTGATGGATTACTATGAAATGCTGGAAATTAAAGCTACATCAAACTTCAAACAGCAGTTGATTTTAGCTGTTCTGACTATCCAGTAGCTTGTCAGTTTTGCCGTAATTAAACTTCATTTATTCAAGCAAGATCATTGAAAGAGCCATCTACAACAGGTAAGATATTGATTGTTCCAAACCATACCACAGAACCCAACTTCAAAGCAAAGGGTCTGAATGAGCTTTATTCTTGCTGGATGCAAATCTCTTAAATACTGATTAAGTAATAAATAAGCTTTTGCAAGTAGCTGATAAAGAATAACATATTTGATCATAGACATAAAATTGGAGTCGTATTTAAAAATATAAAAAGATTTACCTCACTCACACACACACACAAATGCACAAAGATGTGTTGGGTCCGTATCACACCTGATGTAACGAGACACTGTTTCCTCGTTGGCTGGCGGCAAGAAAGACAGGAGAGGATGGAGGGGCRCTGGATGGGAGGAGATAACGACAGGAAGAATAAACACATGAATAAATAACAGCAAAAGGCAAACAGAGCTCGGCCATCAGTCCGATTTGGCCGAGGCTTGTCGCTTTGCTCGTTCACTCACAGCTGGGAAATTCACGGTAACTTGGTCGAGGAGGGGGAGTGGGGG
>NW_013952458.1:1926923-1938807 GCF_001266775.1 Austrofundulus limnaeus
TGTGTGTGTGTGTGTGTGTGTGTGTGTGTGTGTGCGTGTGCGTGCGTGTCTGTGTGTGTCAGCATGGCTGACTCAAAACCGACCCTTTGAAGTGAAGTAGCGTGAGGGGAAGTTAATTACGTCCCATTATGCAGGCTGGGCGCAACCATGCACCAGTTAAGGCCATGTTTTTCCCTTTAATTAACTAGAAAGCCAAGCGCTCGCCTGTCAGGGAGCTGCTAAAAGAGCATTTCAGAGGAGGAAACCCTTGGGGCGCTGATGAGAGGCCGCTAGGACTGGCCACATGTTAATGGCGAGGTGTTAGCATCTTAAACCGCGTTATCACTCGCCACTCTCTGTAGTCCTGCGGAAATGTACAAAGGGAAATCTTGGGGATGGTCTCCAGGGGAAAAAAAAAAACTAGCAAAGCTCCTTGACTTTAAGAGTTGATGCCGCCGTAGTACAAAGTGTACAGGATCTGCAGAAGTTAAAGAACTTTTTTAAACAGTTTAAGGAAAAAAAGCATCAAAAAGCCCTGAGTGGTAACTTCTTAATTAGGAAGTCCCTYAGATTGCTCGTAGATATGGAGCAACTCCGGAGAACTTTAGAACCCTGATTATCATTTCCAGCCGCAGATTAGCTTTTCGAGTATGACACTCAGGTTAGAAATCGCTCCATCAAAGCCGCACATAGATACAGTAAACAAGTTTCAGTCATCACGATTACCCATGATGCATTTTAAAGGCGTCAATTTCAAAAACAGCAAAAACAAAAATGTTCTTATAATTTTCGTCCTTTTGCAAACGCCAATAGTTTTTTTTATGTGCAAAACATGGCAACTTTCTCCAAACCCGTTATTTGCTTACATAATTATTGAATTTTGCTGTCATGAAATTTAAATTGTATTTGAATTGTTTATTTCTGACCAGTTAAAAGCTGTGAAATAAAAGAAAGTTTAATATTTTTGAATTTGCCAAAGCCTGAAGTAAACCATCAAAATCCCTCTAAAATCGAATGTTGTTTAGCAACACTAACCATCCACTCATCTCACAATTTGCTGTACATGTTGGAGATAAAGCTAACATTGTTCACCTGATAGAGTTGTGGTTTTGTAACTGAATTGTTTTCAACAACATTCACATGTGCTGTCAGCTGCACGGGAAATGACACAACTGCAAAAAATTAACTTGTCAGGTTTTCTTGCGGGTGCAGGTAACTAAAACTTGCTCTGTGGCCTCATTAGTCAGTGTGTGTCTGACTTCTCTGTGTCCTTGATAGGAAAGTGATGCAGTGTTGGAGGGAAACATGTTATTTTTTTCCACAGTGAACAGTTAGATGGAAAGTGACAGCACGCAGGTGATGATTACTGTTACACRAAAGGTACATTTATTAGATTGAGAATACACCCAGAATGGATGCACTTTTATAATATACATGTTATGTTTTGCTTTCGTTACTTTGTTCATTCCCTCTGACTGCTTTAATGTTTGCTTCCATTTATAGGCTGCTGTTTTATTTGATGTGCATCAATAACTTAATGTTTACTGCATATAATAAGCAATTCTCTAAATACAGTTTTATATGTGGAAACCAAACATTTTTGTTCAGATGCTTTAAGCTAAAAAAAAAAACTTTGACTTTTTGCTCATTAAATGTAGAATTTAAGGCCTGTTTTGACTAAAACTAAGCCTAAAAAAGTACTTCAGAAAAAGGTTAATTAATGTAAACCACACATGTTGTGTCACAATCTAATACTGTGGACCACCAAAGGGTGGTGCTAACCACAAACTGAAATAACTTCATCCACATTTGAAACTAAAGCACTATCTATTAACAAAACATGAATATTTCTATTTATTTTTTACACATTTAACATAATTTAGAGAGAGGTTTAGTTCATTCTCATATGCACAGCAACATTTTTTTTTTACTTATTGACCGGTTTGGGGGTCAATGACTGTGCAGATGACAACTCAGTTGTTATTAATGGCCGCTGCGTTCCAGTGTCTCGGTGTCTGTGCTGGGAAAATGGTATGTAGTCCTGCCCACACTCCTTCCCCCACACTGGGCTCCAGCTGTCTGGCTCCACTGTGTAAAAAGATCCAGGCTTTTTTTTAAATCCTCTCATTACCTCTTAAAATCCAAAGAGAAGCAGAGAAAAATCAATGATAAAAGTGCTCCTGGAAGTTTCCAACTTGATAAACGTTGTTTTAAGTCATTTATGATAAAACAGATTAGTTAGATGTCGCCGTGAGGAGATAGAAAAGGTGCACTTCATGAACAAATTACACATGAAAATTATTTTTAATGAAGGCAGGTGTTTTTTGTGCGTAAATAAGACTTCCTATTAGGACAAAAAACATAAATATTAAATAAAAAAACTTTTTTTCTGTATTTGAATGCTAATCCCACAAGTCTATACTTTTCAAGTTGTTTAAAGAATCAAGCTTTAGCAGAAGCAGGTCTAATTTTAATATTGTATAAGAAAAAATATATACTTTTAGGTAAACTTTTAAAGTTGCTGCTGTTAAAAAAAATCTGATTCTCTCCCAGTTCAGTAAGCTTACGATTTGATCTGTAATGTTTAAGATCCAGTGAATGTGTTAGTTAAAAGCAGAAAGAAAAGAAAAAAAAAACTGAAAAAATGAGGGCAGCGTGTGATTGTGTGTCCTGAATAAAGGAGGAAGAGTGCTGAAGTAGGAGGAGGGCCTGCAGCTTCTCACACAATCTGCTTATTGGAGAGCTGTCAGCTGTGGCAAAACTCCAGCCAGCCATTTTATTCCCTCTGTGCTAACATCGCAGCCTTCCCTTCACGCTTTTTATCCCACACTCCTTTGACCAAATCGTTGGCAAATATCTCATTATTTCATTTCAATTGTCCCTTCCTGACATTTGGGGTGTCTTTGACCCCGTTGCCGCCCAGAACACTGGTTTATGAAACTGTAAAGAAACATTTCTTGTTTTTTTCCCCTAAATGTTCAAGCTTTACTGCAGATACAGTCACGTATTGTTGAGTGTTTTCATTCATCCTGATGAAAATCTTTTTGCAGTAAACATGAAAATCTTTGACGCTTTGCCACAAAAAGAGAAGCTCATTCTGAGACACCGTGAGTCTACAGTGAAATATGGGTGGGCTATACTAGGAATTTTGCATCCAATACCAAGTAAATACAGGGCTATAAGCTTTCACCAATTCCAATACTTTTCTGAATTCTTAAGGTTTTCACCTTACCAGTATTTCATTTCATTTCCAGCCTCTTTTCATTTCAAGAACTCTCATGTCCACTTTCATTTCTGTGATTAATCAATTAGAAATAAAACTAACTGGGTTATTCTAGGAGAATTTTTTTGTTTTGTTTTCTAGCCTTTATATTTTGTCCTTTTTGTTTCCCATAGACCACAATGCAGTAGTTCCCAAAGTTGGGCTCAGGACCCCATTATGTTTTTTGAGATGATTTATTAAATAAAAATCCAATTAAAGAAAGAAAACAATAATAAAAAAACACAGAGATTTTGCGAAGCTATTATGATCTTGTTTAATTGATTTATTAGCTGCATTTGTGCATTTTAAACAGAAATTATTGCTAGTTTCTGCTGTTGTTATTGTGTGGGTCAGAAGGCATCTTCTATCAGAAGTGTAATTATTACACGATTATTAAAGCAGATATTTCACATTATACAATATATGACTTTACTCAGTTTTGAGTCATTTTCAAAAATAATTGAATATGATAATTCAATTGTTATCAAGGAACACAACCGGTGTGATTTTGTCCAGAGGAAATTATAAGTGAGAATATTGTTTCTAATTCTGGTTTTAGGGTGAGAAAAATACTAAAGCATCTAAACTAAAAAGATAAGTTGACAGCTATAATTGTTAATTTAGTTTCTGCTCCCTTTCATTTTATTGGGAAACATAAAGATTTTGGCTCTTTCGAAATTTTATCCTCAAGTTGAAGTGTATCTCGTTAAAAAGTCGGAGCACAGTTGCTTCATAAATGAGGTTATTGTTTTATTGCTCCACTCTCCCGTTTTTTTTATTTATTTATTTTCTGTACACACTCAGCTCCATCTGTTTCTTTAAAATATCCTAAATTAGTGCAACATATCTAGAGTGCAATCAGTTTTATGCTTACTGGGTAACATTTCCTTTCTTACTTCATTCTTTACAAACATTAAATCTCATGTTGYACTGCTGTGTGCATTTTTCTCCCCTTTCTGCCTGACTCATGTTTCATCCTTTATTAGACCCTCTCCCTTCTTCTCTTATCGTTAACACTACAGGATTTTTTTTGTCTTCCTAACCCTCCTGTTTCTGCCCACTCTTTCTATCCGAGTCCCTTTCCCTGTCCGCCTCACTTCCAGTATCTTTCACCCTCGTCTTGTCTGTCTCCCTCGGTGGATGGGTTCCGGCTGCCGAGCTGGTGGGGCTGGTGGGGCTGGTGGCCGGTGTGACGGCTCGGCTGTCTGTTGTCGCGTGCTATCAGGGCGGACGTCGTGCGGCGAGGACGATCGGAGCTGAGCGCCTCCGCCTCACCGCGGGTCACCTTTCACGGGCAATTAGTGTCGGAGCAGAGGCGCTCTTGCCGCTTGTCGGCCCCGTTTATTGTGAAGATCAACGGCAATCAGTCTCCACACTCCACTCGGCTCTGCTCCTTTCACATCTCTGCCTCCGACCCTCACTCTCTCTTCCCCCATGTCTCTTTTTGTTGCCGCTCTATCTCTTTGAGTTTTCCCCCGTTGTGCCTTTGCGGCTCTCGGACTAATGGCTGCTGTCTGGCAATATGTTACCCGACTGTTCGGCTCTCTCTTCATTAACACTCTTTTTACTTGTTTGCCATTTTGGGTTTGAGCAAAAGTCACAACGCTCTGAAGCCACTGCACAAGCTACGGCAACTTCTTTCTCTGTTCTGTGCCTAATTATTTTTTCATTTTTGCATTGTTCTTTCATGCCATTTATGCTTCCTATCTTGAGATTTTATCATCCACATAACCATATCCAAGGAAAACATGGTTTTGAAATTACCAAGAGATCCCAAAGAAGAACCAGAAACGTCACCCCCTTGATGCGGTTGTTCTGAACWTAAGTCCTGCTGTGGCCCAAAACCAGTTTGAGTCAACAGCAGAAATGGGTTTACCCATATTGTTTGTCTTTTAGGGGACAAAAAGAACCTTCACCAGTTATGAGAAAAAAATATTGGCTAAACCTCTTCTGAAAACTCAAAAAGAAAAAAAGTAGGTCCTCTGGATGGGTTCTTCTTTAGTGAAACGTTTTGTCTCTCCTCCAAGAGACTTCTTCAGTCGGATGAAGCACTGCCTCCACATGGACAAACAGGTTGGTCACATGCAAAAGAGGGCCATCACTTAACAATAGGTTTGATTAGCCTCTTTTGYATGTAACGAACCTGTTTGTCCAGGTGGAGGTAGTGCTTATAAGGCTGAGTTCACCTGAAACTCATCAGACTGAAGAAGTCTCATGGAGGAGAGATGAAACGTTTCACTAAAGAAGAACCCATCCAGAGGACCTACTTATTTTTTCTTTTTGATTTTTTTCTACCTGGATTACTGAGATGCATCAGGACTCTTCTAAAAACATTTCTGCAAATGTCTTTATGAGTAATTAACAAGTTCATTGAACATTTTTTGGCCAGAAGTTGAAAGTTTTTTTTAGGTATTTTCTCAGAAACCACTCTGAGATCATGCATCATGCAGAAAATACTTCCTAAATTTTGACATTTAGGACAAAAACTGACCTACAGGGGTTAGACAAAGAAACTGAAACACCTGTCATTTTAGTGTGGGAGGTTTCATGGCTAAATTGGACCAGCCTGGTGACCAGTCTTCATTAACTGCACATTGCACCAGTAAGAGCAGAGTGTGAAGGTTCAGTTAGCAGGGTAAGAGCACAGTTTTGCTCAAAATATTGCAACGCACGCAACATTATGGGTGACAAACCAGAGTTCAAAAGAGGACAAAWTGTTGGTGCACGTCTTGCTGGTGCATCTGTGACCAAGATAGCAAGTCTTTGTGTTGTATCAAGAGCCACAGTATCCAGGGTAATGTCAGCGTACCACCAAGAAGGACGAACCACATCCAACAGGATTAAATGTGGACGCAAGACGAAGCTGTCTGAAAGGGATGTTTTGGTGTAAAACAAGCTGTTTCAGTTTCATTGTCTAACCCCTGTATATGTTGAATTCCTCTTGTTTGGTGTACTTTTAAGTAATGATACAGATTTTTTTAAGGTGGAAGGAAAGTTTTGCTCAATCTAAAAAGGTGCAGACACTCTTGCAAGAAAATGAAAACGTGGTAAGTAAGAGGATTTGTTGGTAGAACATCCATATCTGACAATAATTTGAAAAACAAGTAGTTGTTTTCTGCTGTTCGGAACATTTGAAGAGTGGTTCTGTGGAAAGGTTAGAAAAAAATGGATTTGTCACTTTTATAAAGCTTTAAACAGTTTAAGGTTTGGGAATCCAAGCGAAATTCTGAGCAGAACGATGAGCTAGAAGCTTTGAGCAGGGCCAAGATACCATGATTTTAAAAAAATCATGGATCTTGTGTCAACACTGCATATGATTTTTTAGCCAGTAAGTTTAATTCTTACTTCATTTATTCTTTTATTTTTTTGTTGTTTTGTATATGCTATTATTTACAGGTAGGTTTTAAAACCATGTTTTTTTTCTTATTTCTGACATATCTTGAAATTGTAAACTGGCCCTTATTGAAACATTAGGACAAGTCGCTGGACTTAGGTCTGTCTGCGTGATAGCTGCCTGTTCTTACTGCTCCACGTTTTTGGCAACTCACAAAAAWGTTTTATTTTTTCGAATCAACTACAGTAAATGTGAAAAAAAGTAAATGTGATTCTTAATATACATTGTGCCCTCTATACATACATTACTCTATGAATTTATAGTGTAACATTTCTGCCAGATTGAAACGCCCATTTTTTACATTCAACTGCTCACAGAAAAATCAAGGAAAAAGGGCAGGCTCATTTGCATATGGGGGCTTCATTAGATAAAGCTAAGGACAGCAAAGAGTGCATCTTGAGCCACAGTGATGAATAGCTGCTGCATCACAAAGTCGCCTCAAAGTAGTTTCGCCGTAACCCTCATTTGCATCAGTGCCTCTTTTTTTTCCCTATATGTTTATTAAGTTGCCTAATGGTGGACACTTACTGTTATTTCTGTGGTCTCTTGAGAACCCAGTGTTAGTATTCTGCAATTTAAATGGGCTCTTTTTGATGGTGTTGCACGAGATGTGAAGCAGGAGATGTGATAAGAAAGACAATTGGAAATTTAAATGTGATGAATAGGTGTTAATTGGGTGATTTCTTTATAATTATGTTCTAATTTTGAAATGAAGAGGCAGAGCATAAAGTAAGATTTTAGTTAGTTTTTTTTTTTTGCGAGAAAAGTTTTCTCCTAAAATCATGCAAACACAAATGATCTTGCACAAATAATACGTGCAAATCTATTAGTTTAGTTATCTGTTAGTTATCTATTAGTACATTTGTGTTAGATTTGATGTCAGTACTACAATTATAACATTTGTGTCAGTGGTAAAAAGAGACCTTGTATTCATTTACTTAGGATTAACTCAGCGTCATGTTTAACCTGCAAGGCTCTGATCCACATCTCTTTTCAGATTTACTTTCATTTTGAACATGTTCATTATCGTAATGTTTGTATTGCATTTCTTTAACTCAGTTTCAACCACCAAAAAAGTAGGAAACTGATGGTCACCTGTWGAAGTAACCCTCCCAACTCCCTAACAGTTGCATGATCAATCAGTGTAACATGACAC
The DNA here is from genome assembly GCF_001266775.1 of Austrofundulus limnaeus. Taxonomy (NCBI): domain Eukaryota; kingdom Metazoa; phylum Chordata; class Actinopteri; order Cyprinodontiformes; family Rivulidae; genus Austrofundulus; species Austrofundulus limnaeus. Next base: position 1,934,715 of record NW_013952458.1, read on the forward strand.
TTTTAAAGTTGCAAATAATGAAGTTAAACACAATATGTGCAGTATATTTGAATGCACAACAGCAATAAAGATAAATCAACAATTACAATGATCTGAATGTACTTTTATATCTTAGGAAAATGTTCTGTTCTGTTGCATAAAAAGGTGAAACGTAAAAATCGTACTACAGTTAGCCTAGCTGTTTGTTTCATTGAGCTGTTTAAAAGAGCCGTTTGACTTGGAACAAGTGACGTTATCACATACACCAAACATGATGGCTTCATGAAGTCAAGTGGGAAGAACCACCCACCCCTACGCCCTCCTCTTTCCCCCTCAGCTGCTGTACTCCACCCTTCTGCCTGTTTTCCAGAAATAAAGCTATTAAGAAGATTAAAAAAGAAATAAAACTAAAAATGACTTTTTCCTAGCCGCTTATCGTTTGTAGCAAGGAACCGTTCAAAAGATTTGAGTCTTTGGCATACATCTCTAGTAGGAGACACTCATTCCATGTGGCTTTAATTTCTGGATTATGGTCTTGTGTCTAGTTATATTACAGTATATGCTGATGACTAAGACATAATAAATGTGGCGGAAACACATCATAGCATGATCTAGCACACAGCTGCCATATTTTAATTTTACCACTATTTAACCAGGGAAGTCCTGTTGAGAAGCAACCCATTGTACATGTTTTTAGGGGTAGGGGAAACTGGAGTACTCAGAGAAAACCCACACAAGCACAAAGAGAACATGCAAACTCCACACAGAAAGACCCCAGGTCCAAACCGGAGATCAAACCCAGGACCTTCTTGCTGTGATGAATCAATGCTAACACTGTTCCTCWTGCTGCTATAAGGGTAAACTAAGAGCGTAGGAGCAAGGGAAGCGTCTTGGACAAGAGCAAAATAGCAGAAACAACTACGGTAACTGGTAAATAAAAAGAGAGTAGTTCTGTCATGGTTGCCTTCAAACTAAATTACGATATTTTAGATTTGCCAAGATTCATCCATGTTCAAGATGTTATCATCCTGTTTGAAGGTTTCTTTCTATATGTGATGATAAACTGTTTTCTAAATGCTGGATAGCAGAGAAGTATCTGAACGTAAAACATCCCACCATCTGCCTGTATAACTTGTGATCGGTGTTTGTGTCAATGAATTTGAAGTCCTTACATTTGGGATTTATTTATCTATGTTTTGATAAAGAATTTATCTGCTCTCCAGGAAAAAAAAAGTAAACAGTAAACATACTAAATAAGTCATATTTTTCTTTCTTTCTTTCTTTATCCCTCAGTGCTCCTTTCCCCATCTCTCTCTTTAAATCTTTTTTTTTTCCATAAATGAACCAATGGGCGGTTGTGTCTCCGAGGCCTCATGCCATGCTGTTTTTTTGAACACAAACCTGTGCGGATGGGTCTTGAACGGCTGTTTCATCTAGTCATCCAAGGTCTGACGAGATTTGACTGGTCCAGTCCCAAGTGAGTCTTGCATCTCAGCGGGTAACCATCACCCTCCATAAATAAGTCGAACCCAAACAACGTCAGATGTTGGACTGCAGTTAAACGAAAGTGGTTCTAAGAGGCCTTTGGGAACAGGGTTGAAATAAACAAAAAATGATGTTTTGCGCTTTGAAAAATGTGATTTCGGCTGATGGTTTAAACTACAATCACAGCCACTGATGCTGTATAACTTTTAATAACTGTTTTTTTGTTCTCTCAAGAATTTTATCTTCATATAAAGAAATCTTAATTCAACATATATAAATAATCTCACTAATTGTAACTTTATAGTGTCACCATTCCAAATTAAAAAAACCATGATTACACTTGTCAAACAAACTAATATTCAACATTTTAGAAGTCAAAAGCTTAAAAAATGTCAGGTTTTAGCACTGTAACTTAGTTAAATAACAAGAGATTTAATTTTATTGATCAGTAATAAAAATTATAACGTGACTTTTTAGGCTCCAAATCACATGATCTCATAATACTTATTGAAACCCTGGTCACACCCTTAGGGCTGGTTCCTCTTTTGTAATCATTGAAATGTAAACTTATGTGTTTATCCTGCTGGAGGGAGGCACATATTAAGTAGAGAATTGCTGATTCCATCACTGTTTAAAGGACTAAAACAAAGTTTAAGATATAAACCTGTATTTAAAATTCAGTTAATCAGACAAAATGTCCTTCGGTTATAGAAATACAAATTATTTTTTCTATATAGCATTTAGATGTACATGACCAAACCAATAAAAAAATGGTTAAATTTAGAAAAACACATCATTGGCATTAATTTCTTAAGCCTTCTGAGTCTCTATCAATGAATGTTTAGCTTATTATTTCTTAGAGATACAGTTTATCACAATCTAGCAAATCAGATAAAAAAAAATCCTAACTAAAATTCTAATTGCTGGGTTGCTGATGACGTATCAACGTCACAAAATGCAGATGGGGGGCAGGAARTAAGTGCAGCCCTATTTCCTTTTGTTGATTCAGCATCAAAATGCCTTATTTTTGTGTCATTTTGCTGTGGTTGCAATGGCTCCAATCGGGAGAAATATACAAGTATTTTTAATGTTTGGAAAGTAGTGTGTCAGAAAAAAGATGGCAAAAGTGGATCAACAGTCTACGGCTGAAAGCAGGAGGTGCAGAACCGGACAATGCGAGAGTTTGCAGGTAAGGATTGTTTCGTTTAAATCGCATTTTCAGACATTTTAATGGATAGTTACTCAAATTCAGAATCTAAACAGATTATTTACAAACCGATCCAAGCATATAGACATAACAGAGGTGAACTCGTTGTAAGCATTAGCRATAGCATTGTTGTCAATGGTTAATCACTTAAAATAGCACAACTCACTACTCACCTGGACAGAAACAAGTCAACAGCCATTTAAAGCTTCTTTGGATCCTAAATGTTTGATGAAACCTGAAACAAAATAATTGTAGCTTTGAGGCTTTTGAAAGCTTTCATCTGGCTCATCGTATTATATGAGGTCTGCAGCACCAGACAGTTTGTCGATCGCCTCAACACTGAACCTCCAGTTTTTATAACAAGTCTCTTGTATTAAGACAACATGGATCATATCCTAAATATGAGCATATTTTTTGCAATGTCTTAGGGCATTAGTGTACTCGCTGTCATCCATTTTACTGTTTTGAACCGGAGCAAATTACCCCCCCCCCCCAACTGAATTTTGCTCATCATACAGGTCACGTGGAAAAAGTAAAATAAAAATAAAAAACATGGAAAAAGCTTGACAGTTAGCCAGCTGTCATGAGAAGAATTTACTAAAAGAGAAACCATAAAACTGTTTCACAATTAAAGTATCTTCATTAGGGCCAGATAAAATGGTAAAGAGGGCCATATTTGGCCCATGTGCCTTGAGTTTGACACTCACAAAAGTATGGGTAGCACATAGTAGGTGTAAATCATTTTTAATAAAGTTGAAAAATGAGACAATATTCTCCAGTTGAGTTGATCAGTGTTCCACCATGCTGCATATTGTCCAGCCTTCAGTATGACTCTTTTTCTGCCTTTTAATTGGGACTGCAGTCTGCTGAAGTCCATACAGACTCATAGAGATGACACTGAAGCACAAACAGATGAGAAACTCTCCCCTTCATGTTTCATGTCCTTGCAAAACCTAAAAGTCAAGTTCATAAAGTCTGAAGACGTTGTTTTTTTCTCTCTCAAAAGCTTCTAGGGATAAGTTCAAATATATTCCCACAAACTGCTTTATGTGATTTTTAAGGAAGTTGTCCTAAGCAGGCTAATGAGAAGCACAGTGTTGTTGATAGGTTTAGGAGGAAGATTGAGCACGCAGGTCTTACAATAAATTTTTTTCCCGTTCTCTAATTGGTAGGAGGAAAAAAAGGGGTTGTTTTGTAATAAAAAATGACAATTAAGGAGTTGCTTCCTCTGCTTGTGCTGTATGCTTCGCAATTAAACAAAAAAAAAATCAGCAACGAGAAATGGTGTCAGGTCTTTAAAAAGGTTTCAAGGAAACAGACAAACTTATTGTCTTACCCTGACATCTCCACTGCCGTAAACGGGCTTTCAGAATTTATTTATTTATTTATTTATTTATTTATTTATTTATTTATTTATTTATT
>NW_013952458.1:1939667-1942193 GCF_001266775.1 Austrofundulus limnaeus
GTGTGTGTGTGTGTGTGTGTGTGTGTGTGTGTGTGTGTGTTAGGAATCAATATTTAGAAAAATATCCTGCAATTTTGCAAGCTGTGCTGTGTGACCAGACACGATGATCAGAAGACAGAAAGCTTGTTCGTTCTCAAAATAAGTGCAGATTATGAGTGGATTTGCTGTTCCTGTAAATATGACCTTTGACCCCTCACTAGTGTAGCAGAAGGAGGATTAAGCTCATGTTTATTCAGCATGTGTAACAGCCTCTGGGACAAATCACGCTCAAGAGTGGCTGTTGCCCCTGGAGACTGAGAAAACCACCTTAGGGTGTGGAGCTAAATATGGATATTGCAAGACTTGCTCCAATATGCATATTCACCATCCCGCTGTTCTTCATAATCATAAAAACCCTTATTCACAYCATACTCTGTCGTTCATTTACAAATACCTACATGTAAAAATGGAAAAGCCTCTGTTGTGTTGGACATTATTTGAAATAAACCAAAATCGTTTTTACCTGAATTCCTGCAGTCTCTGAGAGTTTTGTCTGCCAGTTTTCTTTGTGCTCAGGTCTGTCYGACTGTGGCTGAAGTTGTCACTATCAATATGAGCTTGTATTCAATCATCCTGTCAGCTTCCTTAAGGTGTGTGAGTGACAGATTTAAGAGGCAGCTCAACTAGGGGCTAAACTTGAGGAGAGTGGTTTCTTTCCTGTRAGTGTAAGATCTCAGGAAGACGGATGTTAGACAACGCCGTCTGGTCCGGTAAACGCATTGACAGTGATCAACAAAGAACTGTTGTTTTAGCTTTTTATTTTTTATTTTATTTTTTTAATATCTTCTAGCGGTCTCAAAGATCAACTACTCAGTTTCTTTCTTTCTTTTTTTTTTTCCCCTGCAGTTGTCAAATGCTCAGTGTCTTTTTGTGTGTAAGGCTGTTGAAGTAAATGAGATTTCCCAAAGAGCTGTGTTCGCAGAGAAGCGCTCAAAGTGATATTGACATGCTGTCAAGCTGGTGCCTCTCTCTGAGGATGTCTTGGGTTGTTGACAGGTCTGAGCTGCGATCATGATTCCCCCCACCCCCCTTCTGCTGTTGAGTAATTTCAGCTTGTCTTCCTGAAATGATTTGTTTCTCCTATTTTTAGTCCAAACGCTAATCTTTCTTCCTCAGCAAAGTTAGCCAGAACTTGTCGAGCAACACCTGCTGTACGGTTCCTCGGAGGATCACCTGTCTGAGATGGGCCCTGGTGAAGTGTTCTTTGGTTGAGCTGGAAATAACTGTAGTGATCGACGGATTTAAGAGGGACACGAGGTGACGCTTGTTCAGGAGTTTAACTGATAGATTGTCAAACTCTTTCCTCTGTTCTGTCAGAGTCCTTGTCTTTCTGCTTTTAAGACATCTTGAGCAAGTTTTCACTGCTCTAACAGGAATATGATGCATCAAAATATGCAATGTTCATGAATTAAATGTGCACCTTTCACATAAAAACAAAGGGTTGCACTAAAAAAATGTAACTAGAAAAGGCAGCAAACAAAGTTCCTAAATGGTTGTGTCCATTTGTGAACAATTCATTAGTTTCATATGAAAATCACTCAAAGCAACATGAGCAGCAAAATCCAACTTTTTAGCCCTTGAATACATTTTATTTTGTACTTGGAGTCTATAGTTGTTCAGAMATGTTCTCCCACTGCTTCATAGATATTTTTATATTCTGTTTGGGTCATATTTTTTCAGTCTGTTCAGTTTTTTATTCCTATTACATTTTTTTCAACAATAAAATGACAGTATTTGCTGAGGAACTGCTAAACAAGGACATGGACTTGGCTAACCAGTTTTGTGGAAATGCCGTCCTGTAGGTTCATTGTACTCATTCTCCTCTGGCTCTTGGTCAGTCTCGGACAACATATTAGGCTGGAAGGACGAGTCTTCYGTTGTTGACGTCTTTTAATCAATTTCTAAATAAAAAGTTTTGATAGAGACTTATCTCTGCTTTCAAACTACAAGAATGTCCGAATGACGTAAAGTGGAACATGATCACTGGGAGTGATGCTTTGTTCCAGGTGCAGCGGAACTCAAAATTGTGCAGTCAGACTGACGTCAGTATCAAGTTGAAAGTATTTCAGTGTCCTGTTTGTCAGAACTTCAGAAAAAGTGTTTCTATTTTTTGCTTTGACGGAATAATGCAACAATAATGCTGACAACAACAGCACTCTATGTGGTATTTTGTGTGAACAAACAGCATTAACATACAAGTACGACTGATGTTAATGTTAAAAACCATAAAAGTAAGAGTTTCACTCTCTGCTGATGTGAGGACCAGCCATGTTGATATAATGACATCACTCGTTCCCGGGTATGGTTGCATTGCACCGACTTGCAGAGTCAAACTTATGRCATTAGTGGATGTTCCAGTTGATATTTTCAACTCGTAAATCCTAAAATTCAACATCCGAGTACAACTGGAGTGCTGCATGAAACCTGTGTGTGTGTGTGTGTGTGTGTGTGTGTGTGTGTGTGTGTGTGTGTGTGTGTGTGTGTGTG
>NW_013952458.1:1942203-1981432 GCF_001266775.1 Austrofundulus limnaeus
ATTCAACATCCGAGTACAACTGGAGTGCTGCATGAAACCTGTGTGTGTGTGTGTGTGTGTGTGTGTGTGTGTGTGTGTGTGTGTGTGTGTGACAAACGCCTCATTTACACTTAAAAAGACCAAAAACAGTTGTTCTTAGACACACCTCCGAACAGGGGTGAGAGAGGGGCCTGCAATAAGCAGGAATTAGACCAAAGCTTTGCACTTTATAGACAACAACTGAATTATTTAAAAGTGAAAACGAAGAAGTTAAAAGCATGTTATGTCTCATTTAAAAGCTGAACATTCTTGGCTAACATTCGTGTCACTTAGAGTTAAACCACGAATGGGTCAGCTGATTATTAAAGTCATTGTCATTTTTTTTWATTTCATGAGATCTTTCCTTAAAGTTAATTTTAAATGTACCAAATTCATGAGACAATACAAAATATTTGACATGTTCTATAAAGGAGTAAAAGCCGATCCTGYGATAAAGTACGATTTTCTTTTCTTTTTGCAGGATGAAATATTGCCTTCTAGTTGGAGCTACCCTGAGGATGGAGATGCACAGTCAGAGCCTAGCAAGGTTGAACGGTCGAGGTCGTAAGGCTGCTGTGTGACATATTATTCTGATATTTGGCTGTTTGGGCACCTCGTGGGCCTTCACCTCCACATCCATTCATACCCTCCTGGAACACATGAGGCCAGACTTGCTCAGATGAGCAGCTCACGGCTGTTGACCATAAAAAGTGCATCAGGGCAATGAGCCACAAAGAAAGGAAGAATGAGTGGTGGAGGGGGGGGGAGGGTTGAATAGCGAGGTAGATGAAGATGAGTTAAAAAGGAGGACAGGGAGAGTGGGCTGGTGAATGACTAAGATGAAAATGTGAGCGATTGACTTCAAAAATAAGGTAGGGGAGAAGGGTGAATTGATAAGACAACATAAGAAGAAAGAAGAGAGAAAGTGTGCACTCAGGCCAAATGGGAGAAACGTGGCTCCAGCTGGGACCATAAAACAGCAGGTGGATGCCATCATTAGGTCTGGCAGATAAAACTGGAATCCCAGAGTCCCAGCATCCCACTATGCATCTCTGCTAGCGCCAACACTCATCTACTCTGGAATCAAGTACTGATGGCATGACATAAAACATGACACTGGAACGGAAAAAAGCCCATCCGAACTGAGAATGACTCAAATGTGATCCTTTCACTGCTGCTCAGAACATCCACACATAAGCTCCTCTCTCTGGTAGCAGCTGAAACTGTAACAGATTCAATAATTCATAAGCTGACACTGAATTATTCGTATTTATCAGTATTAATTGGGAGTTTTAGTCATTTGTGAAGCAGCAATTTTAAATACGGATCATTTTATTTATTCTGCTTCTGAAACAATCCTCCTCTAATCTCCAGACAATCACATCTAAGTGCCTTTTTTTGCCTYTGCCCTTCTTTTAAATTCTCTTTCACTTCGCTTTCTGTGATGGGATTTTTTTTTATTCATTTAGGTTTCAGAAAAGACTTTAAATGTTTGTCTTGTGTTGCCTTTTTAAACCTTAATGCCGATGCCGCATGTTTTCATGGGGTGCAGCTTTAATGAGTTGTTTAAATGTAAATGTAACTACTTGTCTCTAAGCTTTTGTTCATTTCATAAAGACTGCTGTAATGCATAATTCCTTGWCTTTTTTTTTTTCGACAAGATGTCCCTCCACCTATTCTCAAGTATTGTTTTTAGTGCAATGTTAGTTGGTGGAAAAGCTTTGGAATTTAGCTAGGAGTCTACCTAAGAGCTGTCATCTGGGATGATAGTTTGATGGCAGATGAGAGATGCCACTGCTGCACCCTGCAGGTGCCCTGGGGGCTAACTGGATGGGTGCAACAAGGCACTTTCAGAAAGTATTTTTTTTCACTCTGATTTATCTTCACTCGCTGTGGTTTTCCTGTTATTAGCAGGCGTGACTGTTTAGCATGTACCACCCCGGAAAACCTTTAGTGGCTTTTCATTAAACCTTCATTATTAATCTGTTTTAAAATCATTGTCAGCATTCATTTAAACCAAGTTATGCAACCCTTAAAGAGATAGTTCTATTGAAGAGGGGTTCTGTGGAACAATTATGAACAATTAACATCTCACCCGCTGTAGATAGCTTGCTGAACAACCTCTGTTTGGAAAAATGAAATAAATTCTGGCAAAATTGACAAACTATTGGCTAGTCAGAGCAGAGTTAAGACCAAAGGGCATCGCTGCCATCTTATAACAAGTCCAGTTTTAAAAGGTTTCAAGCAACACTTTATAAATCTTTACACCACAATCTATTTTGCTTTACATGGTGATTTTGGCAAAAAAAAAAAATTGTGATATTCCTGATAAAAAGTCCCCCCAGGTGGGGTAAATTCTGTTACAGCTCACTTTCACTACAGTATGTACTCTTCCAAAACACCATAAAATCATTTCTTTTCAAACAAGCAAACAAATAAAATGTGTTAAGCTAAACTGAAAATAATCTAAGAGTGTATAACAGGGCAATTCAACTGGCAACTTTAAACAAATTTAAAAGGTTATGGTTAGCCCCCTATACAATTTATTTGAATAGCCTTGTTTAAAATAATGSTTTATATTTGGAGCTGTTTTAATGACAACAATTAGTCTTAATTTTGCTCTGATTCGCCGTTAGCTCGTCTATCTGGTCAGAATTAAACTTTTTCTCCAAACTGAAGCCGATCAAAGAGCAATCTAAAACAGGTGAGGTGTGTTTCCACAAAACCTCACTTCAAAAGATCTGAACGACCACTTTAATCAGTACTGGTGTGTTAGCGGATGGCGTGTTGGAAAAAAAAAAGTTTTTGAAATAAATCTTGAAGAACTTTTAATCTGGTTTGTATTTAAAGTTATGACTGATAAGCTTGAAACTATTCACTCTAATTAGAGATAAATCCAAACTCCAAACAGTTCTTTYCTTTTCTTCTTCCTTTTTGTGAATACTGTATATTCATTCCACTAAGTATTGTAGACACTGGAAATGTTTTAAATTGAGATGCAGTCAATCAGTGTAAACCACCACTCACTGAGTATTGGTGTGATGCCGATGATTTCCCTGATTTTGTTGTTTCGACTGCAGCAGCTCACCATGCRTCTTTTTAGTTTTTGATTGGTCTTTCGCTGCAGTTCAGCCTTTTTTTCCCCCCTCTGCGGCCTCAGCAGGGAGCGAAGTGGTATGTGGAGGCATGTCATCCCCTGATTTCCTTTTAAAAAGCCGACCCTGATGCTTTTAAATGCATCATCAAGGCAATGGGCTGTCCAAGTCGGTTACAAGTTAACCAAATAAACACTGACAATGAAATTAATAATGCATATTGTTTGCGAATGCCTCAGCTGGATGATTTGACTGATGTATGCAAAGATGGTAATTTATTGAAAGTAAATTCATGTAATTGTGCAGCAGAACTTGATGAAGCAAAAGAAGGTGTCAGCACGGCTTCCATCATCATCAGAAGAAAGAAATCATTAAAGAGCAAAAACAAACCCAACTTCAAAGGACGGTGCAGAACAAACACTTATTTTATGGATGTGTTTCATTTAGACCAAAGTTCAGAAAGGCTGTTATGGTAAATATGTCAGATTTGTTGTTAGTTGTTTGCGGATGTGAGTTTTGGTTTATTTATTTTTTCCTCCCAGTCCACTGGGATGCAGGCGCTCTCTTTCTGCACATATCAAAGGTAGTCGGTGTAAATTTGATTTGAAGATCAGGGGGAACAAGAGCTAAAATGTACTTGTCATTGTCGAGACAGATTTCCACAGCGAGAGGCTCAAGTGGCAAGACAATCACAGCGCCCGGCGTGGTAAAAATAGTTTACAGTCAGACTGCCTGTTTAAGAATTTGGATGTCAGCAGAGTGACACGGTGCTGAAAACTTTGATTTTACTGTTTCCAAGCAGCATAAGTGCTTACCAAGTTCTACTGATAGAAACTTTCAGGACTTTTTGTAGCATAATACAAAAAAAAGCAGCTAAGGAATATGTATTTGGGCACACATTTTAGGCAACTTTGTTTTTCAGACCATTTGATGGGAGGGAGGTAGGTTTTAAACAAATATTCATTGCCAGTGTAATGAACAGAGGTTTGAACTATTTACAGGCAGAACGGTGGTGCAGTTGTTAAAGCATGCCACCTTGCCTCCCAGCTGCTCTGTGTAGAGTTTGCATATTCTTTCAATGCACTTGTGGGTTTTCTACATTTATTTCAGCTTTCTCCTATAGACCAAAAATAAATAAATAAATAAATAAATAAATAAATAAATAAATGGTGAACTGGCAATTCTAAATTGATCATATAGGTGTGAGTGAATGGTTGATTCTCTATATGTGGTCCTGTGATGGACTTGTGACCTGTCCAGGGGCCCAGCCCTTCCCACAGTGACTGCTGGACGTGGACGCTAGTGATCCCAGTGACCTGAAAAAGAAGTAGTGGGTTCAGAGAATGGATGGATGGATGGATGGATGGATGGATGGATGGATGGATGGATGGATGGATGGATGGATGGATGGATGGATGGACGAATGGAGTTATTGAGTAACAATTGCAATAGTTGGTATTTCAATTAGCCATTTGTTTTTAGTCAATTTTGACATTTAAAGGACATGTACAATATGCATATTTAAATTTCTGCCATTAGAACTTGTAGTAAATCCTTGAAATAATGTCACATGATGATTTGTTATTATTTACCATTTTGTATCCTCAAAAGTATCATTAAAACATTTTTGTGCTCCAACAAAGCACATCCATTTTCCATACAAGTCTATCTTTATCGCCCCTCTTTTTGTTCTCTCATTGTTTCTTAACAAAAGTATGTAATTTTTATGGCTCTAAAAGAGTCTTTAAATATCAGATGGYGACTACAAACAAATCACTCACAACTTTGCTCATATCTGCATCCACATCAAAATGGGCTATTTTTGAAAAGCTCTGTGAGACAGTAAGTGACAATTGACGGTGAATATTAATAATCTACACCATATGGTCCAGACAAATACTATCCGCGCATTATTAAATGTGATTGCTTGTGTCAGCCGTTAATTAATGGTTGTTGCAAAATAAAAGACTGAGATGTTGGACATGATTAAAGAAAATGAAGTTTGTTGTAAACACAGACGTCACATGACGGGTAATGAGATAAGAGGGAATAAATTATTGTCACTTAGTGTCTGTTAAATTCTTTGTGGGTTCTGCTAGGAGAGCTGCTTCCCACTGAAGGGCTTGTTGGAACGTGTTTGAGTTATTTGCATATAAAACGTACATCTCATTAATGTTCGTGATGATGTCTGATGATATTTAGTTACTTTGGGTCGGTGAGGGCAGCTCAAGCAGACATTTGTCGGTTAGTTTTATGTTTTGATTTCACAACTGTAACATCCTGATTTCCCCAGGTGGACTTGAACTGTCCACTTTTCAGATATATCTGCATAGCATTAATAAGTGGTTTTATCCATTGCATTTTTCATCATCTACACTTCAAGTATATATATATGTGATCAATAGGTTATAGGAAGTAACTAATGAGCTTCGTCTAAATAGAAGTTAAAGTTAGTTATGAATAAGTTGATCCATGCATCAGGGTATTTTCTTCTCCTCTCCTACCATATAAGCAGCTGGTGCCTAGAGGTGGAATTTATGCAAGACCATCACAGTAAGTGAGTTGATCGTTTTCAAAATCCAAATTCATGTTTGCAGTATTCCTCCATCGGACTAAAAATTTTAAAAAAAGTGTGACGAGAAATCGCTGATCAGTTATTCTTTTCTGTCCTTTTAGTTTATTAGCTTAACTTCAAATTGACAAACATGGTGTCACAGTTTTCTGGCAGGGCCTTGAGAGAGAGAGTTTATCTCATCATTAATTAAGTATCATATTTCCCTACATGCTGCCTGTGCTTAATTAGGATGGGGGTGGGGGGTCATTTGGGAGGGCTTATTAACTGGAACAAATTTGTTAAAGGAAAGAGGCCGAGGAAGATAAAAGCGAGGGAGTCGGGGAATAGGGGTGCCTCTGGGTTGAGTCGGCCGCTGACAAGGCTCGGCTTTTGTGATTGATAACTGCACCAGTCGTGGCTCGAGTCAAACTGGGTGAGAGGAAGGAGTAACTAGAGAAGAGACAAAGGAGAGTAGAGGAAATGTAGGAGGAAAGAGACAGTGATGCGGTGGGGGCTGCAGGAAATGATTGAAGACATATGCTAGCTCTCARGAAAGATAAACTTAGACCAGGAGGATGATGGGATAGAAAAAAACAACGACAGGAATAGAGGGGGAAAAAAAGATGAAGTTGCAGCACAGATTAGAAATTCTTCATAACTCACCTGCTTTTTTTTATAGTGCAACATTGTGCACTACTGACACACAGTTTTTAGAGTGTGTCACTCTAAGTGCTCATGGAAAGACTGTTATCCTGTGTGTGCAAGCGTGGCAAAAGCCAATAAGGCAATGGTGTCAAATTCATGGGTGAGGCTGTTTCCCGTTTCCCTAATTCGCTGCGACAGAATGGGTTTGGCCGGGCCGGTGAAACAACAGATGTTTTGCTCAAATGTGACAACCGGGTTGCCAAAAATTCCCAATGGCAGTGCGTGTGTCTGGAGCTGACCTAGCACTAGTTTGAGCAAACTGGGAACAGCATGGGATGAACTGACGTTTGGGCACAACAGACCTGCTGTCAGGAAGTCGGGACTTTGAAGATTTACCGTTACCAGCATTTCAAAAATAGATTTGGCTTTGTTTTTTATGTTTTATTTCTATTTTTGAAAGAGGTTTATTACTAAAATAATATGTGAACTGAGGGATCTGGTATTAATCTGGTATTTGTTGACTCTGACCTATTCTTGTACTACAAAAAGAGTTTTTATTTCAACAAGTACTGAAAGCAGATATTCCTGACACCTTTTTCTATAAAAACAAGACAAGACTATTACTGATAACTTGCAGAGAACGTTTTGACTCAACAAACTTTATTTGTCTGAGCAGCATTTTCTCTTTGCTGCTGTGCAAACTTCTGAGAGCCATTAAGTCCTGAGTGGACTGTCTTTGAAGGCAAGAGCAAATGCTGYCTCGTTGATTGACAGGGCTGGCCTTGCCTTAATAGAACATAATTGGGCAATTTTGAAGGGTCTCTGAGAAATGACCAAATAATAACACATGACTTGTCTTGAGACTTGTTTTCTCAGATAATTGTGCAAAAAAAAGCATCTGGCACACCATTAGTTCCATTTTCACATTAGAATAATAATCCTTTTGAACTAATAAACTCGCTCAAACGTCTGAGCCTGGGTGGTGGGCATCGGGAAAGGGACAAATACTGCAGTCCACACCAAGAAAGGGACGAGAATTTCCTTTGCATGAAAAGAGCAGTAAAAAGCTGCAGCAGTGATGTTTTTCACCTGTCATATTTTATTAGGTGTATTGACTGACCTACACTGTAAAATTCTAACAGTTTGTATCAACCTGAAAACATGAGCAAACATACTGGCTTCAAMGTTTCCATGTAAAGACGTAATCTGTTATATTTATGTACTTCATCATATATTGATTCATATAGTGTGTGAAACTGTCTTGGATTGACTGATTAGAATTTGACAATTAAATAAACGTTTAAAACTCTTTCAGCTGTGTACACATTTATTTATATTTAATTTGACTATACTTTCGGCAACAATGATCCAGTTTGTCCTGGTCCTGTTTGGACTAGCCATTAGCTTGCCAGTCAAGTCAGAACTGATCACTATTTTTCCAATGTGAGCTTGTTCAAAGTGCTATTTAGGACAAATAAGGTGTACATTTTTTGTAATGTTTCCACTGAATCCCATTTCAAAACTGACCTTTCTCTTTAACTAATCATTTTTCTTTATCTGAGCTTCAAACTGTCAGAATAATGTGCTAATGGGCAAAATCTCATTTTACATTATAGCTATTTGATTTTTTATTCAATTTATCAAATAATTTTCCAGAATACAAACTTTTGCACAATGAACCAATTGAATCTCCACCCTTCACTAATCTGTTTCARCTACCGAACAATAAAATTCATCGTGACACCTTTCCTTTGCTGTTAAATGTCACAAAATTATGAAATTCAGCACTAAAATTTAAGCACGGCATGAAGAAAAAATAATACATCTGCAATATGAATGTCTTGTTTTTTTATGTTTCATTTAACAGCATTTATTAAACTGCAGACAAATGTTTCTGCAAGTACAAAAGTATGTTCATAAAAAAGGAGGAAAAAAGGAGGCTGTTTTTCTTTGCCCTGGCTTCTTACCTTTAATGTGTAAAACAATAACGGTGCCCTCGAGGATTGTTATTGTTTTGTCTGGCTAGCTATGAAAGATTGCACCAATATCTCGTCTCAAATTAAAGGATAATTAAAAAATGTTATTTCAAAGTTATTGCCRTACATAAAACTTTCATTAGGCAAACATTAGGGCTTAATCGCCATTGCCCCTGTGATTACAGTCAACAATTTTATACAGTGCATATAGCATTATGAAGAAATGAATAATTAAGAACGCGGAAAAAGAGAATTATCTTAGGTAATTTTGGATTGTTTTTTTTAAGAACAGCTTGTGGTGGGTAAAGTGTTTTGTTATATAACTTTGTTCTCAGAACCCACACATTTAAAAAAATGACATAAGAAAAAGTTTTTCTTCACCATTTTTAGTATTCTTAGCCTCAAGCAGCGAAGTATTGTTTGGTAAAACACGTTCTTGTAAATGTTCCATCAAAAGAAAACATTACGTTTCTGTTTTGTTACATTGAGTTGTGAATTGGGTCTCCAGGAGGCACAAGGTATAAGAGAACATCAAAATTAACCAAAACCAGCAGCAACATTTAAAGCTGAACATTTGTTGATCAAGCACAAACTTATTTCCAAATAGTATTTTGTTTAAATATACTTCAAATAAAATGAGTATAAAATGAAATAATAGTGTAAAAATAATTTCATAATCAAAAAGGCAAATAACACTACAATAAATGTAAATTGAAGCTTCTCACTTCTGTTTTGAATAAAATCTCAAGTTGCTCCTCAAAAATCATGTTTTATTTTAAGTCAACATGCTAACTGAGCTTCTAAGAACATTGATTATTTACACCTAACCTAGTTTTTTTTTAATTTGTAAAAAACTAATTTTGTTGCACCAGAACATGATGTTCCTGCAAAAACAAGTGAATATAAATTATTTTTTGTAGCARTAAGCACAGCTTTTACATAGTTTTAGGATAATGTTTGTTAGAATCTTACAGAATGAAGATTTCAATAAACAATCTCAACATGCGGAGATGGAATTTAGCTGATCGTATTTTATGTTCAGCAGTTTGAACTTTTAAAAGTGGAGMGTTAAATATTAAAAAAGGCAACAATTAGGGTGTATTAGGCTTTTTTTTTCCAGAGCAGTCCTATTAAAAAGGAAAAACAGTTTGTTAGTGATCATCTTCCTCTGAGTAAAGCTTCAGTCTGCATTTGCCTAATTTCCACACAGCACTCCACAATGCAGGAAAAAATAATCATCCTCTTTGTGCTCATCTTGAAATGCATTATTAATTATGCTTTCATGTTTCTTCATGATACTAATAAAGCAACAGTGGTCTTCTAGATCAACTGAAAAATGAGTCCAAGGACACCGGGCATTGCACAGGAAAGGCGTGGCTGTCCGCTTTGAGAAACGATGGGACTCAACAACCAAGATTAATGGAATTCAGATGGCTTTTAATTAGAGCAGCTGTGGTCATTAATTATCTGCTCGCAACACAAATATTTTTATATTTGGGCGAAGTGTTGATTTATTTGATTTTGTTTGCAAGTGGATCTAGAYGAATGATACACGAGCTCCACAAGAAAAGGAGAGGAGAGGGATTCTCATTCTGGCGCAGGCACAACGTTAACGTTGGTGATGTGGAATCTGACAGCGTTTGTTAACAAAATAAGTTGTTGTCTGCAATGCGGTGAATGAATTGTGGGTCTGGTTATGGAGTATTGTGTTCTTTTTATGACCGCCCATCAAGTTTCTGGTCTTTCTGATATTTAGCTGCATTGCTTCAATGTCTAGCAATGTCCCGCTTTGATGCAAGAGGGTAGGAACCATCCTGTGACAACCTGATGACGTAGGGACTATAAAGATGATACACAACCCTTAAGTACTGTTGAAGGTGCCAACCAAACATGGGTGAATATTTGCAAAACTGAATCACATTTACAAGAACCTGAAGGCAGYTGCYAAGGAAGGAGACTTTTGGAAMCAACACTGTTCTGGACATTTTTGCTTCTGAGATGCTACAGCTAACGCAGTCACAGAGCTAACTGCTAATGTGGGTGTGGCCCAAACATTTCTGATTAGTAGTTCTTGCCATGCATTGCTTGATTTAGACCAATTAGGATAATGTTTGCTTTTGCTGAATGTTTAAGATAAATTTTGTGTTAACTTATTGGTTTGTTGAAAATAATGTGTGTAACAGTTTGTTTAGTGCATATTTATAGCATCATGAAATCATGGGCGTGTTTTTATATATATATATTTTTTTTTCTGTAGCACATCTGGCTGGCTAAGTTAAGCAGAAAATAATATTGTTAGGACATATGTGACATATTTTGAAGACAGCCATAAGCTGTTTGAAGTTTGTTATTGATGAAAATGTAAATATTCAAGTTTGTAGCCTTTAAGACATCAATAAATTATAATACAACAATTAAGTATTTTTGCACTATTCCAAATCTGATTCTGTGTTTTGTATTATTTGCTTAGGGTTTAGGGGTTTCACTTAAAAAAAAATGGCTGAAAAAAGAGTGAAAATGGTTGAAACGACTACGATTTGTCAATTCCTGTCTGAAAATAAATAATGACAGAAAGAAAAGAGGATTTTTTTAGTCTYTGTGTGGAATCCAGTTGAAATAACTCTGTGGATTTCTTCTTTGTTGAGGAAGCACAGTTAAATAACGACATCAGTTGTATTTCAGTTCTCATGTTAATGCTGTCTGGGTTAGTGTTTTAACTCACATATTTATTTGCTTCTTCACTTTTTCTGAATTACCTTTGTGTTAGTGGACACCTCGCCTCTGTGTTTCCAGCCTCTCTCTGCATTTTGTCCCAGTTAGCCTTTGCCCCTCAGTCCTGCCACGCCCACTCCCACCTGCATCATGTCTCATTAAGCTCAGCTGTTTCTCATCTTGTCAGCCTCAGCTCATACAGTATATCCTCTCGGATAAAAATAAATAATAAATTGATGTTTTAGCTTATATGGTAATTATGTTGTGAAAAACGTTTAATGTTCTTGCCTTACTAATATTGATATTTCTTCAGTTTTATCGCTTTGCAAAACTTTCCGCTTTCTGTGGTTTTKGGTTCTTTCACAAACCTTTCTTAAACATCCACCCTGACATAAATAAGGACACAAACAACAACAAGAGGAGAAATTAAAATTTAATTTTTTACKTTGGCTTTGTAATTAGTATCTGCACTGTGTGGCCGAGGGATATTTACTGCTCTGGCCTCTCGTCGCTTTATTGTGGTTTATCTTTCATCCCATCTCGCTGATGGTGATGCTATCGCTTGTTCATCACCTCCAGCACTTTGAGGCACAGCAGACTATTATACCAGTCATATAGGTCTAGTTTTTAAATGTATGGACAGAAAACTGGTAAATCATGCAGTGGCAATATAAAAAAAAACATCTGTTTCTACTTTTAGATCAGAGGTGCCCAAAGTGGGGCCCACGGGCCAAAATTGACCAGCAGAGCCACTTGATTTGGCCCACTAGCAGTTGTCCTGGTTATTAGATTGTAACATTATGTCTAGAAACACAAGTTTTTTCAACTATTGGTCCAACTATATGTACAAGGCRCTGTAGAAAGATAGTCTTAACTCATGATACTCACTTTATCTTTGAATTATGTTAAGATTAAATATAAAATACAAGTAACTACAAAAGACATGTAGATTAGATTTTAAACCCATATCTAGATTTGCACATCTTATAAGACCACATACACCCAAATAYGAAATTAAGAAAAGTCCCACAAGCCTCTCTGCCTGAGCATACGTTGATATTTCTCCATGTACATTGGTTAAAAAAATCAAACAAACAAACAAAAAATACAATAAAAGAATGTAGGCAACCACACTGGCTGCTAACTTAACCATAAAAAATAAAACAACTTTACTTAAGCAGTATTTGCATTTCTTATTTTATTGCTTTTGGCCCACGGCCCTCAGACTGATTTTACTTTTGGCCCTCTCAGGGAAAATGTTTGGGCACCCCTGTTTTAGATTGTTCTTCAAATTAATTGTATGGAYTTTAACTATATGTGTAATGGTACATACTGTAGGTCAATTCAAAGATAAAACCATTGTAAAAAAAATCTGTTTTATATTTAGAAAGTGTGATCGAGCGTAATGAGTTCATGATGGTTTTCTGCACACATAAACTTTCAAAGCACAATCATGGTGATTTTATTATTGTCGTGGCAGCATATTGGAGTCCTGGATGTGCATAAGGTCATGTTTTATCCATGATGTAGAGCCTTCGTGCACTGGCATGGCTGTGTCATCAAGTGTTTTGAAGTTGGTTCACATTTGTTGCATCCTTTGGCTACAACCATGACCATGCCCTGGTCCTGGYTATAGTGCAGACAYGATACCCACAGCTGCATYTAGATGTGCTTTGAGGGTTTTAGGCCAAGGTGGCTTTATAGAACTACAAAGGTGTTTAGAGCGTTTATTTGAAAATTGCTGTTCAGGTAGTTCACCCATGATCTAATARGTCATGAAGAATGTAGTGAGGTCTTATTCCAATGTGAACTGGGCCTTAAAGGATACACATCATGCTTTTAAATCCTTCTTTTTCTCATTGTTCCTCCTTATTGTACCCCTCTCCCCAGCTTCCAGACCAGTCCACTCTAGTATAATAGAAAGGGTTTACAACATTATAGCCACTCGTACATTTGTTTAAATAAATCGAAAGTTGTCAACAGTGGAAAACTTGTCCATCCAGCCTTATATGTTGGAGTCAGAATCTGACCCAGAGCCAGAGGAGAATGAAGACAACTAAATTGTCATTCAGAAAATGTCATAGAAAAACAGAGAAAACTGGAATGAAAATATGACCCAAACAGAAAATAAAGATATCTTTGCAGCACAGAAGGAAACGAAATTCAACTTTTCGTGTAGACTCCAAATACACAACAAAAACATTTTAACAGCTAAAAAAAGTGGATATTGCGTGATATGTYCCCTTCAAGATGACTTTTGTTATGGGATGATGGGGTTTGGTGGTCAACAATGTCACCTCAATCCATAAACATGTGCCATAGATTAAATAAAAAAATAAATTAACTGTAGGTGTAAGTGTAATCAGGTGCAGTTGTTTGTCTCATTTGTCCCTGTGTTACCCCTGTGATGAACTGCCGACCTGCTCAGTGTGTATCCCAGCTTTTCTCCCTATGACGTCTGGGTTAGATGCTGCCAGCCCCGGAAAAGATGAATTGGGAATGGGAAGCAAAACGAAAAGGACACTGACCTTCCGATCTGGTGTTGCAACAATGTCAAATGTAGGAAAATCATCTTGCATTTAAAAAGTATGCAAATTATATTCTTGACAAATGGTCTTACAAAGCAAAAATTCTTCAAACTATACTTATATAAGGCACTCATAGGTGACTTGAATGAGCCTTTTGAGTTGTTAAATGCCTTATTAAGAGAAAACAAAGTATAAGCAGATGTGTAGCTTTTATAAAAACCTATAAATAAGACAAGAATATTGGACTTTATGTGGTTTGATTTGTACTTTGTTTTTGTTTTTGTTCACAAATTACTTTGTTGTTAAGCCAGGCCAAGTAAGTTAGACTTATTGAGTTTTAGTTTATAAAGTTTTCTTTTGCGAGGCATGCCTTCTTGTGAAGTTAAATGTGCCATTGGATACTGAATAGTCCAGATTTTTCAGTAAGTAAAGTTTGTTTCATTTGATTAAACACTGGCCATGAACAAAACATAATGAAACCCCATTTACCTCAGCTTTCCTTAAGCCTCCTCTTTTCTCATATGTGCAATTAAGGCCAAAGCTGGAAGTGTTAATTTGCTTGATGTGCACTTCTCAAAAGCAGCCGTGCCAGCTAAAACAAAAACACCACCAACAACAAGCAATAACACCTGGAGGTTTTAATATTAAATGTAGTCAACAAACACTTCCTCGAAGAGAGACAATGTTGTTTTTCCTGCGCACATCTTTCTTTCCCGTTCCCCGTGTTCCTAGATGTAATATGCATATGAACGCTGGAGCCTGTCGGATATAGGAGATCCGACGAATCGCGGCAGGGGATCAAAGGGCGCTATCTGATCTCATAAAATCATATTAAAACTCTTTGCCTCGTTCCACGACACCACATATTGATCACAGAGGAGACAAGTAGGAGGTTTGGTTTTTTTTTTTTTTTTGGTGCTAAATAAAAACTGGGAGCAAGAAGTGAATCAGGAAATCCACACATGCTGGGGTGTCATTAAAATTTCATGCTTCTCTATGCATTGCATGTGTTCAATAAGCAATTGGTTGGTTAACTTGAGGGCAGATAAAGGAAAACAAGTGGGGTAATTGTTCATAATAGCCTGTTAAAATCCCTCCCATCGTCCATAATGTCCCATTTTTGGAGCTATTTTATCCAATTTTGTACTTATTTCCCTCTTTTGATGGGTCGATTTTTTAATAATGCGTAAGACAATAGGCAGGGGAAGTATCAGTAAAAATAACCTTCCTGTCAAATCTGCAGGGTTGCTTCTCAGAAGCTGTATTGTAGCAAGGTATATGGAGTGATTTGATTATACTTTGCGGGCGGCGCCGTTGTTACCCAGTTTGACTAATAAGTACTTTTCAAACCTCCCCTCTCCTTCCTATTCAGCAGAAGAGCTTCAGTTTCTCTTGGAGTTAACCTTCACGCACTATCATTACTGTCACTCTGCTGAAACTTCACAGAGCAGCTGATTTTCTGCAGCGTGTGTGTATGGGACCGCACAAAGTCGAATCTCACATCTTTAAATCCTCTCACTTAGGTGTTTCACTGAAGCAGTCTGCTGTTTTTTTAATGTTTGTGGGATTTTTTTTACATGAAAGTAGCTTTTTTGTCTTTTATTTACCTGTTAAAATGTTATTCTGGTAGCTAAAAATATATTTTGGTGTGAAAAGCAGCTGTTTAAGCTTTGAACTTGGGAATTATTTGAGATAATTATCCTTTTTTCTTATTATTTAAAATGACTGAAAAATCACATTTTATTTTTATATAATATTAAAACAGTTAAATCTCTTGAGCTGTTTTGTAGGCTTGTTGTTTGGTCTATACATCTTCTAGTTAACTTCAAAGCATCGAGCTGAAGTTGGGGGAGGAGGCAGACTGGTATACAAAGTCATCCAATATCAAAATAAGTTAATCAATTGGACAATGGTGAAAGGAGAAAGTTACAATTAAATCTATTTGCTTTTGTCAATAAGACTTTATCTAAATTAATTTCTAAATTAAAATACACTGCACTGCAACTTGCTAAAATAAGGGCAGGGATGTTTAGGATAAAATATGACATCAAATCTGAGTAGTATTCCCAACTGAGGGAATATGTCATGTGGAACACATGCAGAACAGAACCATCATTATTTGTTTGATTTATTTCCTTTAATAAGAACTTTCTTTGCTCTGACATTCTGGTATTTTTGGATATACTTCTGTTTCATTATTCTACAGATGCAAACAATCCTGATGTACAGTCTAAATGTAGAAGCCTCACTCTATAACATTGTGTTTCTGACCTGCAAGTATTCGGGCCACACAAGGATTTCACTTTATTTTTAAATTACGAGAATAAAGTTATAATGTCATGAGAATAATGCTTTAGTTTTATGAGAAAAGTGGTACAAGAATAAAGTTAAAATAATATGAGAACTTCACAAAAAAGCTGTCTTACCACTGCGTTAAAATAAGGAATTATACTTTGGTATCTGTGTTATTTAACTCTATGGATTAAAACAATAAACTGAAGCCACATGGCCTTGCATTTAATGACTGCGTTGATGGATCTAGTTTTCACATAATGTGGATAGAAGCAGATCACACTAACAGTGACCACATGGGACACACATTGGAGGCTGTCCACAGCAGGTGCGAGCTGACCGAAAAATGGACATATCAGGTAGAGCTGTGACTTTTTTTCTGGTAATATTATGACTTTAGTCTCATAATTAAAAATATATATAAATATTTATACATAATAAATCTTGTCTTGTGTAGCCCTGATGCTATACTGACCTCTGTCAAACTCATGTTTTGTTGCTGTAAATGAATACTTGGTATGTAGTGTCTCTGGGTTCTGTGCTACTAACTAAAACATTGTCCCATAATTTCCCAATGAAATGTATGTTACAAGAAGCAGAACACAGTACAAATGCAGGTGTCACTGGTCCTGTTAGCTGGAATCAGAGCATCTCATAAATGTGACATTTACATCTTAGTTCAAAATAGTTTGAATTTCTTTTGTTATCTAGCATTATTTCTTGGGAGTGAAAAATACGTTTCCTGGGTTGTTTTGGATTTGTTTGTTGTAAATATTTTTTAGTCACATTTACTTCCTGTTTTACTTTGTAAAATCAGTTTGTCAGTCAGGTTGTCGTCTTCTCTGCTGATATAAAACGTTTTCACTTCAAAGCTTAACAGTATGTAATAAGTTTGACGTTCTACAATACTGTTTTGATATTTCTTTATGTCCTTTACGCTTTCTTTAAAAACTATCAATTTTCTCCCTTTTTACTTTTGGTCTCAATCTTTTTTTGTCTTTCTTTCTTTATTTAATTTGTCTTCCCTTCCAACCGCATGTCTCATTATCCTTCCAGTGTGACTTCACCGATCCTGCCCTCTGGTGACACAGGCTGCCCTTGTTAAGTGGCTCCGGTCTCTCTCCTCGTTTACAGGTGAAATCTATTCTCACACACAGGCCTCAAGGGCCCAACTGGACTGTAACAGAATTTCTTCTGCCCCCGCTGGGCCCCAGCCACAAAGCTGAGAATAAATGGCGGAGGTGCCAGGGCTGGACAGAAAAATCAATGCCTGTTTATACAGACATGACAGTCCTGGCGCCCGAGCAATTCTCCGACTCGCTCTTCTAGATGTTTTTTTTTTTTTTCTCGTGTGTCATGCTTTTTTTTTCTGCTGAGGATAAAACGTTCCTTCAGGAGAGGATGGAACTGTAGGTCTTGTTACTGTAGCCGAGTTGTCCCTAACTTGTCCTCGCTTCTTGTCGAAGAATTGCACAGGTTCTGCTCAGTGCTTCTGTTACACTGTGAATCAAACAGTTTCTCCTGTAATCACAAAAGGAGAATTTGCAAGACATCTAATGCCTAACTGCTTCCTGGGCGGTTAAATGTCTGCTTACTGCACCACCAGGGTATACAGTATCTCTCATGTGTGATGGGTCAAATGCAGAGAACAAATTTCATCACTGTAAAGACACACAATGATTACAATACATAGTTTTGGCAAAAAATAAAGACATATTCAGCAAAAAGTTAATTTCTACTGATATAAATCCAGTTTACAGATCATGGAGCTTGAAATTTTCACCATCGCTCACCTTAGTTCACCTGAGGGCGGCRATGGTAATGAATGGTAAATGACTTGAACTTAAGTAGTGCTTTACAAAGTACAGACTTCAAAGTGCTTTACAACACAGTCATTCACACACTGATGATGGTAAGCTACATTGTAGCCACAGCTGCCCTGGGCCACACTGACAGAGGTGAGGCTGCCATACATTGGTGCCACCGGCCCCTCTGACCACCAGCAGGTAAAGCTGGTGAACTGTATTGCTAAAGGACACAATGACTGAAGCTACCTTGTTTTTACCAGGATCAACCTTGGTGTCATTTTACACACACGTTCTGTCATCCAGTAATGTAAAGTATCATTAAAAAAATGGTTCAGATTATTCAAATAGGTGTAAAAGTGTGTACCTGTTGTGAAATATGCCTTATGCTATTTACACCATATTAGACTGTAAGCAAGAAAATTACCTTGATTGTTTATTTTTGTTTATTTTTGCCTCACATGTTCATCACAGTAAAAATATATTCTTGTAGCACAAGTCCTCTACTAGCTTCTGCATCTCTCACTTTTAATTTAACTCCAAAGGCCCTCATAAAACCATGTAATGTGAAAATAACAGTAATGAAAATGGTTAAAAATGGAGTTCATTTGAGCTGCCTTGGAGTTTTAGAAATCAGGGTTGTTTCAGAATGACAGCAATCCACTTTGGTTAGCCTTTAGCCTGTCAGTCTGGCCATACATTGAGATATCTAAAACAGGTAAGATATTTGCATCTTGTAAATATTCTCTAAAAACACAAACTCAAGGATCCCAACAAGTTTGTTTTAAAGGTTTGACACAAATTAGACTTACCATTGTGATGAATAACTAAATATACTTTTTAGAATGTTCAGTTATGTATTACCTAGATAAGATTGTTTCTTTCTTTTTAAATATTAATATCAAGTAACAATAATAATTTACATAGCTCCAGTCATCCCTTCCACGTAATATTTATTACATCATTTATTTCCTCACTAGTTTTTGTTGTTGTTGTTCTGTATTATTCATCAGTTTATTTGTTGGATGTATTTGATTACATCTTTGTTCATTCTTCTGTGTGCCTGTGTCTGAACGTCTCTGTGTTACACATGCTTTGTGCGGCGGATTGTTTGACTCCCAAGGGGGAGGCAGCCCCACACTTGTAACTCATTCTGATTTATGCCCCGTGTCTAAATAAAAACATAAATCACAGCACCTGACACGGAAGTCACTCTCACAGTGGTCTGGCTCATCCGGCTCGGCTCTGGGTTGCTCGGCTGTACCCCGATGACAGAAGCACAATTGATTCCCTCATTGCTTCAATTTGTCGCCTAATCTGGTGATATGTTGATAAATTCTGCCGCTTTGTCAATTAATTTTCCTGAAAAATGGCCCCGGCCGTGCTGGACACGTCAGTAAAGAGGCGGTGGAAATATCGGTGACAGAATTAAGTGATAAAATTAATCGCTCCCTATCCCGTCTTGTGAAAACATAACTAATGAGGGAGGCAATTATAGTTGCATGTGGTCTCCTTCGGGAAAGATGGAAGGGGTGTTTGAAAAAATACTTCTATGGTGTAATTAGACAAGTGGGAGAAGAGGGATCAGGGGAAATGGTCATCTGAAGCAGAGGGAGTGTAGGAAGAATGCACAAATCTGTGTTAAAAACAAGTGGGAAAAGGTTTTCAAACACAAACATTAGTCAAATCAAACGATTGTAAATTATCTCGCTCTGTAATAAATTGATATAAATTTATGTTAGCTTCTTATTTATGGGTAATAAATAATGACGCAAAACTGTCTTCAGTGTTTTCTTACCTAACCATTCTGCCATGTAAGCAGTTTTCATTACTATGGTTAGAGGTGATATTGTAACAGCCTGAATTAGTGGCAGATTCTTTTGTTGTTGTTTAAAGGAAAGCAAATGAAAGCTTTTATATTTGGATGAAACATTGTTCTTTAATCAACCGTATTCTAGTATTAGCAACACATGCTGGATATCACTGAGTTAAACCATTTTTTTGGTTTGTGTTTAAACCTTTTTTTTGGTTTCAATTTGTTGTAATTTTTCCCAAACGATATGCAAATCATATTCTCATGGGCTCCTCAGTCACTGATCATGCAGAGAATAAATAATTATCCCTCTGTTGTTGCTGTCACAATTATGCAATTTGAGTCAATGGTTAATTACCTTGCAAAAAATTGTAATTACCAATAAAATTGTTTTTCTTCCTATTTATTTTGTTCTTTTTTAGTGATCTTTAGTTAAAGGCATTGTTTCACTAAAATAAACACAACCACTCTCGCACTGCAAGCTCCTCCGCTGTCTGCTGTAATGTGCGGAAGTGATAGTTTAAATGTTTTGAAGTGGGTTTCTGTGAAAATGTTAACAATAGGTGGTTTGGTTTGTGGAAAAATTGTTTATAAAGTAGCCTTTATTGAGCTAATGGATAATCTAACTGAGATTAGGCAAAGGCAGAGCCAGAGGTGTGGCCGAGGTGGCAAGTGCCACCTC
Organism: Austrofundulus limnaeus; assembly: GCF_001266775.1. Classification (NCBI taxonomy): domain Eukaryota; kingdom Metazoa; phylum Chordata; class Actinopteri; order Cyprinodontiformes; family Rivulidae; genus Austrofundulus; species Austrofundulus limnaeus. Next base: position 1,962,324 of record NW_013952458.1, read on the forward strand.
TGACACCTGATTGGCCATCCCAGGTGCCACCCCGAAATAAATGGCAAGTGAGTATAAATCTTGGATTTTGTATTTACATATAGGTTTTGTTAAACATTGTACTCTACGGTGCTACAGTATGTAAACATTCAGCTGTGTATGTTTAAAAGGGCTACTTTATAGCCCATTCTAAAACTAGCATTAGCGTCTGGCTTAAGTTGGATTTAGCATTGACGATCTCCACAACAAGTTTCATCTGTAAGTCTTAAAATGGTTAATATATTGGCTTTTAAAGTTAGCTGTGCTAGCCATCTTGATTAGCATTTAGAATTTTGGTAAATATTGTTTTTGGCTTCTAATCTTCAGCTTTGTATGTCTAAAAACGGCTGAATAATAATTTGTGACTGTATGAGTTTTGGATCATTGTTAGCTACTATTGCACAAAATTTCAGCTCAGTATTTCTTAAAATAGATTATTTAAATCCATTTGGTATTAGTGTGTGGCCATCTTGATCAGAGTGATGTCTATAAAAACACCATGGCCACTACTTGCAAAAGAACCTAGCCCTGTCCCTGAGGTTAAATGGCTCATGGAACTTCAGTTTGTAAAATGTCTTTGTGTTTTCTGTGAATGCTATTTTGCAATCATTTCCACCGATTTTGTATTTTCATCAATTTTGTATTACCTGCTGAAAGTGACCTATGATACACTGGAAGTGCTATAACCAACTGCTGCTGGTAATTTAAAATATATATTTTGCTAAGTTTTTATGTGTTATTACTGTGAAGTGGTAGAGTTGAGTTAGATATCTGGAAAACTTCTACTTATGAGTACATAGAGACACAAATCTCATGAAAAGTCTGGCATCGAAAAAGCAAAATTAAAAAGAAGCGAGAAGCGGCTCAAGTTTTTTGCACAGTACTTTGGATGCTCTGTTTTTTGATGAGCCTTAACATTTTAACTCTGCAGCTCATAAAACTATGACAGCCATTAATCGCTTAATTAGAAACCTGACCTAAAATGTTGTACTTTATGTGAAAGTTCTGGTTTATTACTTGTAGCAATTAGAGGGATTTTAAAGGAGGCACCACAGCACACAGGAGGAATATTAAAAAATGAAAATTAAGAGGGAAGGCTTTTTTTAAAAGGCTTTTCTTGCTCATATACAACCTGGAAAGTCACCCAGAAGAGAAAAACATCATTAATACATTCATTAAAATGAGTTTAAGCTATTGAAAAGCTGTTTAGAACACCCATGAAAATAGCAACCTGGGAGAGATAAATTAACATTTTTTCTTCTTCTTCTTCTTCTTCTTCTTTTTTTAGTTTGTTGTTGTTTATCTCTTATGCAGGATAATAAGATCCATTTGTCCAACAAATGCTCTTCGTTAATGGCATTATTTCTTAAGAGACTTTCCACTGCAAGGTTAATCTTCCTAAAATTTGTCATCTCTTATTTCTGGATAAATCACGTTTTAACATCTGTCCATTCATATTAGCTGGTTTAAGATTTTAAACAACTACCAGCAAATATATTTTGCATTTATATATTGACAAGGGGCACTGTGACAAAGGGGTTAAAGCTTTCACCTCAGATCTACATGGGGTCTTTCTGTGTGGAGTTTACAAACAGATATCTGCAATCCGCCATCTTTGCTGTGCAGAAAAAGTATTGACTGCAGTCGCCGTGCACATGATTTCACATAAGTTGCAATTTTTTCTTGAAACAAACCTCCACTCTGAGAACTGGAGTCAAAAAGCTTCTGTGTCAGAGAAAACGACAGCTGTTGTTGCGTACACACAACAACAGGGTACAGTTTCACTTAAAAACTGCATCATGTAAACAAGGCCTGTATCATTAGTGTCTGAAGGAAAAATGATGTTCCAGACAAGAGAGTAGCAACCACCGAAAAAAAAAAAATCCAGTCCACTAAAGAATTTAACAGAAACTGCCATTATGGATGGGATCTGCTTTTAAATATGAATCACTCCTCTTTAGTTCAAGTTGTTGAGTAAATAATTTATTAACAGGGCTGCATTATCGACTTGATGTAAATGTGAAATGAGTGGAAATCAGGATGTGTGACTGAAATGATAATTGATATGATAATGGAGGTAGGAAAAGGATGGAACAATAGCAACAAATAATTAAAAGCTAAATAAAATATGGGGGTAAAACTGTTAGTGCCACTGACTGACACGCTAAAGAAGCTTCACTCAGGCATTTGTAAAGTGCGTGAGTGAAAGGCGGAAGAAACCAGCCGCCCATGATCCTCTAAGTGCCAAAAAATACGAGCAAATGTGAGAATAGGTCAAAATTTTACTCGTTGAAGGCCGTCAAGCTTTAAAATGGAATGAAGCTGCTATGTTGTTTCGTCCTCAACGTCTTTCATCTTCAAAAATTATTTGATTTGCATGTGATTAGGTTTATAATAGGGGGCAAGTGACATTAATAAGATCAAAACCTTCTTATATCAAATGGAGTTGATGCGACCTTCCACTCTGCCTTTGAAATCTTGTCCATTTCTGCTACCCTTTTATTTTTGCATCAGCTCAGCGTGGGAATAAAAAAAGTGAATAAGACACATAGTGTATGTGCACGTGTGTGTAGAGAGTTGGGAGGATGGCGGGGGGCTGCATAAAAATTGTTCAAGTGCAGAGAGAGCAGCCCCATCTGGAAGATATCGGACCTAAATGAAGTTGTACAAAACCATTCCATTGATAATAAAGCTAATTTTTATGGTTCTGACAAGTATGTAATTATGTGCAGTGGTGCTTTTCAGATTTTATCACACTCAATAAACTACCATGCTAATTTCATTCCTGTTTTGACATATTTACATGGAAATATTCGATTTGCGGGGAATTAGAGGCCTTGAAAGCCGTTGATAGATGGCTTTTAATGATCTGTAACCCTTGGCCTGTGGGCTCATCTGTTTGTCGGCCTGTCGATCTCACTCGAAATGTGCTTGGTGTTCTGATCTCTTTAGACGGAGTGCCATTCAGCGAGTGCCAGCCAATAAGCCCTGAATGCTTGCCCTTTTCTTTTTGGCTGATTTGTCAAGCTTGCTGATGTGGAAAGATTAAGTTGTTTGAGTGCTTCTTTTTTTTATCTGTTATTTATAGATTATAGATATCATCTAAGAACAATTTACTAAGCAGCATGACAGTTTAGGACTCTTTGAACCGCTGCGAATGTTCCCAAACTTTAGCCCCTGCAGTCAAACATGAACACGCGTAAAACAAAGGTCAGCCCAGTCGACCCGTCTTGAGCCTAGTGGTGCAGATAAAGTACAGCTGGCATGGCTGTTGAGCGAACACCACAGGGGTCACCACTGATGGCAAGGTCCACTTATGGGGGGTAGGAATGGATGTCAGAAGTGGGAAACTGCTCCCCTTTTCATCCAGCAGCAAAGTGTCTCTCAGAAGGGGAGCTGGTGTCATAAAAAGTCCATCAAAGGCACCAGTAATTACCCGGGAAATTGACAGTGAAATTGAAAAAGTTTGTGGTCACCAAGACAGCCCACTCCCTCCAAGATTTCTGTTGTGTGACAGCAGCTCTTTTTCTAAAAGTGTTTTTCCTCAGGACAGATAAATACAACTTTAATTACACTTTTATTTCTTCTTTAGCTGTCCCTCAGTTTCAGCTGCTTCGGGAGTCAGACAGAGCAGCTAAAACTTGATGTCAACTCTTTCGATTTCTCATGTTTTAGAAAAGTCACCTTCCTGAATTCCTTTTTTGATGAGAAAATTTAGCAACAAAATATAAATAAACCACTCTATGATAATGCCACAATTACACATGTTAAGTTTTTATGATCTTTGAAATAATGTTTACTTTTTTGCTTCTCTTTGAACTTCTCCCTCCCCATTCTGATTAGGTGGTTGTTGCATTAATTAGTGATTCTAAATTGACCCAACAGGTGTGTGTGTGTGTGTGTGCGCGCGCGCGCGTGTGTGTGTGTGTGTGTGTGTGTGTTTGTGTGTGTGTGTTAGTGCTGCAATGAACCAACAATGTTTTCACCTTTTACTTGTTTATTTCTTGATCAGTCTGCAATGATTTATTTAGATTTTTATTAAAATAATAGTGTTCTTATACATGTATTTTCTGCAGGACAGTAACATTTGTTTGGCTGTATTAATTTGCATTCTTTTTCTTTTAAGTGTGGGTATGCATCATTTTTATTATCCAACTTTTTTGAGCTTTATATCATGTTAAAATGTCATTCCCTCATCAAAAGTGTTGCTTTGACTCATTCATGCATGTTTGAGAAATCCTTGATGAGGAGCTGCTTGAACACTTGCTGGTACAAAGCTCCATCAATTTGTACAAATCTCAGAAACTTAGTCAATCTCCTGCCCCACAGAACACCCCACCCCCAAAGCATTGTTGTGAAAACACTGAAGTGGGAGTGGCTGAAACCGTAGGAGGTTCTTAAAGAGACAGAGGCCAATTTCAAGGCGTTTAGATAAACAGCATTTTCATAAAAACTCAATGTAACATAGTTACTTGATTGAGGCATAGCATTTAAAAAAGCTAACTTTTTTGTTGATAAAAATAAATATAAGCTGTACAAATGTGCACATATTATCCATCTCTGTTTATTGCTTTGTTAGCTTTGTTTTTCTCCAAAATTCACATGACACTGATGAATCCAGAGCATCCATAATAAGGTGACATTGTAAATGGCTCACAGTGCCTTAAGCATTTGACTCAGTCCTGGAAGAGACGAGCAAGACGCATAAGTACATTATAATGCAGCTTGTCAATAATAATGAAATTGTGACATGCTCAAGAACGGCCATGCGCGAGGAGGCTGTGTAGTTTTTTTCTGATTTTAATGCCAATCTCCATAATCAAGATGAAAACACACACTGCCAAAACTGGCATAATCCAGCTGCTCGCCGATGAGTGATTGATTGAATATGAAATAATGAGGAGGTTTTTGGTGCTCTGCTGGTCATCTAAAATTCTGAATACAAATCAAATGGAAATTTTATGCAATGAGATGTATTAATGGGACTCTGGATGTGTTTTAAGGACTTAATGTACAACAATAAGCGACATAGGTTGTCTCGTGGAGATGAACAGTTGTTGCTGTTGATGGGCCATTTTAGTGCATTACTGTCAAAATAATGCATGTCTGGCTGCATAAATAAAGAAAGGCTTTGTTAAGGCTTAACTTTGGACAATTATTAGATGGATGGTTTTGAGCATGGAAATTCTTTTTAAACTAATAAATAATTGTCACTGTGTTCCATTATACTCAACCTACTCTGCAATATAGGTCAAGCTGTGTTTGTAAAGGAAGAATTTCAAAAATAAATATATTTTAAAAAAGTGTTAAAAAAGAATACATCTGATTATTAATGTTTTGTAAATAAGTTCATGTATTTACCAGTAATATTTGMATTAGGACAAACTGGGGTTGAAAGGTTGCGGGTGTCTTTCTGCTTGGTTTATTCTACTGATGTTAAGTGATATTTACAGATTGTGGCCTGCAAAATTGCATATTAGAAGCCCAATTACCATTTTTGTTGCCCAGGGCATTGTGAAGTAGATCACAGCTGGTACCACAGGGTACTGTCAGCATCCCTTGTTGTAGTGGGCCCCCTACAAGTGAAATTTAACGTGGAAGGAAAGGGCAAAAACCACTCATCATGTGATTAGTGTCCTCATTAATCTGTCGCTAGTCATTTAAACCTCATTTAAATATCCATCCAAGCAATTAAATTGAGTTAAATGGAATAATGTTGTTGTGATTTTAAAATGGAGTGTCATCTGTTACTAGGCTCACATCTGATAGAGATGTGGCCTCTGTTAGCTGCATGACCAAGACCGAAGTTACCACCATGGCAACCAAACAAAGTCTAGATGAGTTTTTTTAWTTATTTTTTAATGATTGAATATTTACTGCCAGAAAAATTATAAAGTTTGCAAAAAAGAAACAGTACAACATGGTATTTCACTTTTTCTGCGGCAGATGCTGATAAATCATTCCAAACTACTTTGTTAACAAAACTGATGCTTAAAGAAACCAAAACAAAGTGTAACATGGCAGCAAGACATGAACCAAGGAAGGKTTTTTAGTCAAAATGGTGATCACTGAATGAGAACAGGTGTGCTGATTGCAAATGACAAAAAGGTGTCAAGAGCTGAAAGCCACAAATAACACTGTTTTCATTTACAAAAGCAGAGCTTGTGAAAAGAGTTACCTCCCAGCCTACTTTGTGCACACAGCATRCCCTGAAAACACAACATAGGAGCCATTTTCCTGTTTTTTCCACATCAGGTTGTCCTGAACTTGTTTAAAACATCTTGATTACATTCTGAAATGCTTCTACACGAGAGAAAATGGTAAATAAAAATGACTTAGTAGCTGGCCAATAAGAGCAACAGTWGTGAGATCTTCACAAGCCACGCTCAAAATGTGTTTAGTGTCRAAATCGATGATTCAGCATTTTGTTCAAATTTTTATGCTAGTTTCTCAGAGATATTGTATTTTTTTAACTGTATAAAAAATCATCTGAAGATACAAATCAACATTCATTTGCTGATGGCCAGATGTTGGGTGTGTTGTCCTGTGTGTTATTGGTGTACACTTCACATGTTGTATAATCTCTATCGGTTTCTCTTTACAGTTCTTATATTTCTCTTCTACTTTTTCTTTTTTCTTCTTTTCTATAGTATATCAAAAAAGTCACTGATGATGCAGAAATTAAGAAACTAACATTCAGTTTTGTTTTCTACTGAAGTAGCTCAAGAAAAAAAAGATACAAATCAACATRCTCAAGCTATATTTAGCATTTGGTGCTTTTAAATATTGACCATCTGTGTTTTTTTTGCTGACATAGATAGACGTCTGCATTTTTTAAAGGCAATTGCAAAATAATGTTTAGTTTATTAAAATAGATTTGCTTGCATAAACTGACGACACAAAGTTAACGAGTCTTCTGATAGTCAATTCACTTAAAACAGAATTTCTTCTGCTGTTTCTAAATCCCAATGAAGTTTCTGTTACTTTAGAAGAAAATTAATGTTTTGTCATCCTTTTTTCTACCTATTTGTTGAGGTTGTTCCCTTGTTTCAGGATTAAAAGCAAATATATTTTGTGGTTTTCTCTTTTACTATTTCTTTTTCTTTAAAAGAAAAATTTCCTGGTTAGATCACTTGGCCCCAATAATAATTCAAAGTGTGTTCATTTTTTACGATCCTGGTGTCGTTTGACTCATTCATGCTTGTTTATGCATGTTTTATGTGTATGACGGTTACAGCAATTCCACTTCTGAGTCAGCCGTACGCCAGTGATCTCAAAATACATACTCTCCCAGACTTCACCTCAGCATGACCCATAAACATTTATGTTGTTTAATCATTGACTTGTTTTTTTCTTTTGCTCATATCTATTTATTTAGTATAAGTTGTGTTGTGCTTTACATGATTTTTTTTAATTAAAGCTAATTTCCCAAAGATTTGACCTGAAAAATCTTAGTAATTAAAGCCCACTCTTCCGTGCATCACTGCACATTAAAAGTTTAATGAAAGGTGAGTTTAAAAAAGCATTTCAGTGAGAATCAATGTGAGTTTTGACTGCTGCACCAGCCCTTTAAATCTACCTCAAATAAATAAAAGTCAGGTAGCAGTTATCCAGCTAGAAGTCAGTTAGGCTGGATCAAAATAAAATGCATATCCACACAGTATGACTTTAAAAAAATGTTATGAGAAAATCCAGATGACAGCTAAAACCAAATAAGTACACAACTGGATCTAACTCTGAATGTGTCACATTTTGTCACAACTTTAAAAAAAACTTGTTCTAACAAGTCAAGCCTCAACTTCCTTTACCAACTTTTAATTGGATAAAAAAATCAAATATGAAATCAAAAATGACTTGTAATAGTAAAAAAAAAAAAAGATTACCAAGATAGAGACTGTATTAACCCATACAAGATTGTGTCCTGTCAAGACAGCATTACAGCTTAAATGTCTTTGTGAGAAGCAAATGATTTCTAATGGTCATCCCCCCCACCCCTTTGAAAAGCCCAGATCAAACAGGCCCACTCTTGTTAGAGCCGAAGCGGAAAATGTTCTTGTGTGACTAAATGATTGATTGACAGGTAGACATAGGCCAGCTTTTTAATTTCCATGCATCACTTCACATTAAAAAGATCAAAATTAAATTGAGAATTCACACCGAGAGTGTCAAAATGATAGGTAATAGAAATTCTGATTAGTAAAAGGGCGAAGGATTTTGCACTGCTTGGACTTGCTGAAGCGCTGATGGGTGACTTTTTTTCCCTCCCTTTTTTCAGAGCAGATAAAATACTGATGACAACTGTCTTTTGTAGGATTTTGTCAGCATTAGCTGAACTGATAAAGCATCAATGGATTTCAATGTGGTCTTTTAATTTGAAAAGTTGTGATGTGAAAAAAAAAAGTTCCTTTGTCAATGTTCATAGTTAAGTGAAGTTACCCAAAGGTAGATAAGAAACATATACAGTATGTRATGTTTTATGTCTGTTTAAATTTAAACTGTTTAAATTTCAGTCTGCAAAATTTACAAAGCGCATAAGTCGCATATCAGTCAAAGATAAATCTATGTGCATTTTCTCTTTATTCTTAAATATCCTCTGATTTTAATCATTTTTGTTGTTTTGGCTACTGTGTGGTTTCCGCTATTTGCCATGAGRCCAAACAGCAAGTAGAGAGTGGCAGTAAATGTGCTGCTACTTTTACTGTGTGGGTTTTTTTAYGAGACAACATATATTAAATCCTCAGCCTGTGCAGTAAATAAAGTGCGTTGTTAAACTGTGTTCGTGAAAAAGCTTGTAAACATAAAGAGCCACAAGGAGGTCAACGTCGAAGTAGTGGTAATGCTGCACAAGCAATGAAATACAACTTGATGCTTCTAGAAAAAAAAACTTTGGGTGAACATGAGAAGGTTGCAACCCATTGTTGTTGCCAATAAAAATAATGTTCTGAGGCAAACCCCTATCTGGCCTTTTGCCATTATGTTTGTGAGGTAATTTACAACAAGGCAACCCACAAAATKATGTCTTAATTTAAAGAGTCAAATGGCCCAGAAAGATTGGATTACCAATWAATAAAATCAACAGAATTATTGTTGGKGTGCTGTTCTGTAACAGATGATACAGATTCTTGTTACAAAACTATATTCTATTTGTAAAGGTACTTTAATGATAGTGTGGAATAGGGTTGTAACAATACATTAATCCACATCAATACATGATTAAATAATTGTTGTTGTTGTTGTTGTTGTTGATGATGATAGAAAAAACACTTACACAAATTCTCACCATATTTCCGATGTGTATCGATATATGGATCGCAGACTTGTGAATTGAAATTAAGTAAAATTGTATCATGACAGACTTTATATTGAGAAACATTGTCATCCAAAAAAAAAGGTATACAATATCGTATTGTGATAAAGCTGGTGATTTACACCTACAGTGCAAAAAAAATAGGAAAAATATCTGAAGGATTGTGCTTCCAATCATTGCAAGTAAAAGTAGATATACCAACTTAAAGATTCTGTGTATATTGCTATAAATCCTCTCTGCATTCTCACTGGCCACTTGAGAGAACTCGGGTWCAAATCCTGGGCGACCCCCCGAGTCAGATTGTTGGATCATGTACAGCTCAAGTTGTACAGATTCTTAKTGAATTCCCTCATTTTGTAGGTTTATAGACGTAAAGAGAAATCTCACAGATTTTTTCAAATTCACCATTTTTTCTCAAAACTACATCTCAGAGCCTTTAGGACAAAAAAAGACAGTGAATACAATTAAATAACCACCTCCCAATCTGCTCTGGGGTGGGCGGTGTAGTTCACACCAGCATCCTCCTCCATCTACTGTATATCATGTGAGAGTGCGACAGATGTATGTTTGGGTTTGCAACATGAAATAAATTGTTATATTGATTATGTCAAGTGTTCCCTATATTGTCCTCAAAGCCTACTATCCTGCAAGTTTTAGGTCTTTCCTGGCTTCGATACACCCGATTTATATGAATGAGTGATTAAAAATGTGCTGAGAAGCAGAGAAACAACTAAAACATGCAGGATAGTGGGCCTTGAGGTCCTGAGTTAGGTACCACTGGGTTATGTCATCATTCTAAGCAATGATAATCAAGGCATGGGTATTGTGTTTATTTTTTATCAAAATTTTCTGTGAAATTTTTACTTCACTTTGTAAAACAACTTTAATGTGTATATTTGTGCTTAAAAGTTGGAATGARGCWTTTGTGCAGAAATACWGCATTTTATGTTTGTTTCTGAACTRGTGCATTGAGGCCAGACATTTCCACTTTTGTTTTACAATTGTTCAGATGCAACTTTGCAAACCTAAGTTGTAAYGTCATGTTTTTTTAATTCTTCAGACAGAAAGTGTTCCCTTTTCCAAATAGACCRTTCTTACATACTTTTTTCTAACTGTACTGTCAAACATTTTAACATTTAAAACACTAACTATGTCTCGTAGAGTTTGAGATGTAGCCCTTTGCCCTACATTTTTATTTCTGCCAAATTAACCATGATATGCAAAATTGATGGTAGTGTAGAAGCGTATAAAACTGTTTTTGCATGAACTGTTATGAAGTTTTTGAGGTTGGAGTTGTTACGGCAGCAAGCTATTTTGATCTTGGMCTCATTCAGACAAGCTGTTAGCTTATTAATCCATCAGAATTAAACCGTTTCTCTAAAAAAAAAGCCGCCCAAAAAGCCACCTACAACAAATAGGATAGTTGTTCTAAATGACAATTTTAAAACCCTTCACAGAATGATGGGCAGCAACAACWACTCAATACTGGCTCAACACAAGCACTATCAAGACTGGTTATAAGACATGAAACTTCAATATTGTTATAAATTGGACATTTCTACAACTTTTACCAATATTATGTGTCAGTCTGAACTAATATGTCGTTTATTTGAGCTTTTTTGATGTACAGCTGGAATACATATGACGATTTTAAATGTGCCTCAGAGAAAATTGACAATTTTTAAGCAGGATGAGTGCTTTTAAACACTTCAATTACTGCAACTTACTTAATTACTGCAACAGAAATGGCAGTGAGCTTTGAAATTCCACTCGCCRATCCCGTTTCATTATGTTTAGCAAAAAAACAGCCCAGCGCCATTACCACGAGTACTGTCATAAGTTATGAATGAGGCAAACGGCAAATGGCAAAACACATCAGTGCTTATTTAGAGCTGTTTGGGTGTCACTGCAGTCTACATGGGCCTAGACAGCATTAGACAGAGAGCAAAATGAGCTTGACGCACACTTCTCTTCCTTCAGCATGACTTCATTTTGTACTCCGCCATGGGCCTCGCTGCAACTCGACTCATGTCAGAGCTGTTCTGGCCATCTGACGTCACCCCTCTACTATGAAAACACAGGCTTCAGTTGGGTTTTAAAAAGCAAAAAGTTGACTCTGCCCCGTCATCATGAAGCATTTTTGTTTCTTTCAAGCATGTTTTAAGGATTAGCACATAAAAGCAACTCAAGGCTGTGGTCTATCATGATCACTGTGGRGCGATTTGAGGATCATTAGATAAGCTTCTTGCTGATGTTAGGGAGAAAGCCCCTCCCATTCACCAAGACACGCACACACAACCACTGACAGAGAACTTCATCAGGGAGTTGAAAAAGTTCGGTCATTGTGTGCTGTTGTCGTCCTTTGTGAAATGGGTTCTTGCACAATGACACACACACATAAAATGAATTTTGCAAAATATGATGGTACAAGTGGCTGTGGTCTAGTTGAAAGCACTTCTTTAAGTGAAAAATAGAAAGTGGTCTGTATTCAACTTCTCGTGACCTAATTAGTGCACCAAGTTAGCTTCTGAATCTATATTATGCTTGGGAAAGGCCAAAACTCATTCACACTTTTGTAAGGTGTATGAAGTGAACTTTAAGGGACCAGAATAAAGTGGAGTTTTCGGTTTTTGTTTTAGAAAAACATGTTTGCAGTTTTTATTTTGTTGCAGTCTGCAGAGATCATTAAAAATGCTAACTTTTGGAGAAAAAGGCTCATTACTCAGACAGCATGCTATTGTTTACTGAAATTGTATCGACTTTAACAATTATTTGTCCAAGATATAGCTGTAGATTTAAGAAAAAAAGCAGTCATTTTCTATATTAAGACGACTGTGCTAAAGCAGACATCCGTCTTTTTGCTAAGCAAGGAGTCACCTGCATAGCTYGCCAATCATCGTGACTGGCAGTTCTCAAGCTAGAGAGACTAATTTCTGTCTGCTTTTGGTTGGTTTGTCAGCTTTTATCTTGGGACTCTGTTTGATGCATTTTCGGACTCTGAAAGGACGTGTCTGTCAGGATGACTGACAGGCCTCAGGGCCTGTGAGAAAGCAGCGATTTCCCGGGAGATTCTCAGCAACTTTCTACTGGAGCAGCGTGAAAAATCAAACTAAGGTCTCTGCGAGATGATTTACAGCTGACYGTCAAAAGGCTGTAGGAGATTCATGTGAAATCTGTGCTTTCAGTCATCCAGATTGGTTAGTAATCAGTTTTTGGAACTGAAATGGGAAGAACTCAACATTATCGTTCAGATTTTAAGTTTGAAGATGGACAACTGTTTTCCTCCTTATAGCATAGTCATAGTCCGTCCGTCTGTCTGTTTTCTTCCGCTTATCTGGGATCGGGATGTGGAAGTCACAGTCATTTATGTATAAACATATAAAAGGCTCATATGCTTTTTTAAATTTTAGTTTATTTTTTTACAAAACAGGTTCATATCTTCTACTTTTACGTCAGCAACATAGTTTTTTTTTTTCTTCAAGCAAACGTGTTTTTTCTACTTAAACTCTGTTTTTCCTTTACTGTATGTGTTTGTTTGTTTACCTTATGTTAACCCATCTGAATCCACTGCCCTTCAACATTTTGCCCCTCATGCTTGTTAACTGTTGTAGCGAGCTCAGCAAAGCTGTTCATTAGTGATCAGGTAGGATCATTAACATACTGACACTATTGGACCTTGCTGTTAACATAAAGCGTCCAAGGTGAACTGAAACATGACGTTCGATTTCAATTAATACGCTGCTCCACTTGGATTTGGGAATGGAGCTGGAGCGTGCATTTAGTGAATGAATTTACTTGGACCTTGAGACCAATGACACTGTCAATACACTGGATTAGGTTGTGTTCACGGGAAGAGTAATTCTCAGAGCTCCACTTGCTTTGGTTTGTGTAACTTTTGAACTAACCCATTGCATCAAAGTGAAAGACGTTTTAAAACACAAATCTTGCGATTTGAATTACATCAGGTATTTTGCAAAAAAAAAAAACCTAAGCTAACAGGTTTGTGAAGATTACCTGTAATTCATTTACTCAATCTATTTGGCCTTGGGGCGACTGGGGCAGAGCGGTTAGGGGAGTTGTCCTGTAACCTGAGGGTTGCCCTCTTCATTCGTCTCATTAAGGGCTCGACACACAGGGAGCGACAAACTACAGTGATTAACGGCTGTCATCGCAGCCAGGGTGAAACCTGACACATGTGACGCGATAGCAATGGCAGCGCTGCGAATCTCGCTGTCAGGTCGCTTGTCTTCACAAAATKTGATTGGTTCTTCTACTRCCTCTTGTAAAGGTTATTGGTGGTTCACAAAAAAGGGCTGTGTGCATTACGGATGTGTAAACTAAACAAATCTTGCGATGCTAATGATATTGAAAAACGAACACACACCAAGATACAATTTTATGAGGAAAAACTTACTGGATAACTTCACCCTGGCGCCAACAAATTCCCTCAAAGCTGCCTTTTTTAGTAAACTTGGTGAAAGAGTTAGCTAACTGCAGTATGTAGCATACTCTCCTCTCATTGGTCAGTCAATGAAACCCTCTCTGATTGGTTGTAAGCTAAGCGACAGCGACAAAAGTTAAACATTTTTTAACTTTCATATGTGGCGTTGCAAGCTCGCGTGTACAAGTGCGAAATTTCACGTGCAYTATTTTCGGCGGTCGCTTGGCCGGAGGAGGGCAAGCAATTGTTGCCTCACCGCACAAATTCCATAGGAAATGAACGGCGAGCGAGCGACGTCACCTCCCGTGTGCCGAGCCCTTCAGTCGTTGTGTCCTTGGGCAAGACACTTGACCCACCTTGCCTGCTGGTGGTGGTCAGAGGACCCGGTGGGGCTGGTGCATGTCAGCCCCACACCCAGGGCAGCTGAGCTGACCACCATCAGTGTGCGAATSGGTGAATGATCGAAGTGTAAAATGTTTTGGGGTCATTAGGGACTTGATAAGATGTTATATAAGTTCAAGCCATTTACAATTTAAATRTGTGCTCACTATACGTAAGCATAGCAACACCTGTGCCTGACATAAACCGTCTAAGCTGAATGCAGTACAAATATGTGTCTGCTCCRTTCCCAGGAATCTGCCAGTGAGCTTCAGTAGAAAATATGTATGTCTTTGTCTGCCTTTGTCTGTGTGTGCGGCTGTGCATGTGTGTGTTCCTTAAACAGCAGGGGAGGACGTTCTTCTATCTGACCCACAGCTCCACGGGGCTTTATCTCTGCCAGTGTTCCGCATTATTGATAGCTGCAGTGATATTGACAGGCGTTGTGGTGGTAGGAAAGGGAAAATAGGAGTTTGATATGACATACTGTGCTTATCAGCAGGTTCCATAAATAACTTTGACACATTTTTGTATGCATGGGAAGGCTTCTGATTCAGCCTCCCATAAAAAATAAACTTCTATTATGGAATGTATTTGTCAAGTGGTGCTGTGATGGATGGACTAGTGTTTAGCCCTTGGCAGGTGGATGGAACCCGCCAGAGCAAGCAGCAGCAATGGCTTGTGGCGAGGGTTTGCTAAGTAAGGTGTGCGGGGGGGTGGGGGGGTTGGTGCAATTATTCAGCATGAAAGAGAATCATTTTGGCACCTGTTTTCTCTTCCCCATCATGCATTATAATATCAGGATCTTGTCCTGCTTTGCAGTGAGCACRTTGGCAGACTGGAAAAGGGGACAACGAAGACATGAGAGTGATTGTTATTGGTTCAAAACAAGTGGAATGCGCAAAGGTCAAAAATTAAATCGGTGTTTTCCATCTTGGCTGTCAAGACCCCCCAGCAAAGTCGCTGAATATTCCTGAGGGAAAGATATGACGAAATCTGTGGGTATTTTCATATAAGGCATTAAAACACTTAAATAAAAACTAAAATAAGGCACACAATAAACTTATTGAAGCACGCCCACCAAAACAATAACCAACATTGTCCTTTGTATATATATATATATATATATATAAACAATAAGAAAAAAGACTGAATTGTCTGAAGTGGTGTAGTTCTATCAAATATGTCAAAAGCTAAACATGTCTCTATATGTATTTTATAATGGATACTGTTTTTTTCTATCTCTCTTTCCCAACATCTGCATATGAACTAACAGCAGTTACATTGTGTTTTATTTACCCCACATGAGCCACGTCAAACCATCAAATTAAAAATACACACAGCTTCAGGAGGACAGACAATAGCCTAAAATGTCACTGATCCATGACCAGACACTCTGTCTCCTTGGGTGGGATSACAAACCCAACACACAGAGTGTGACACGTCTACATTCAAGGACACTTCTTATATTCTCAATGTACATGATGAAATAAGCACTGCTCGGGAATCCTGCAGTCTCCAGGGTGGCTGTAATTTGTCCAGGTTATGTCACCATATTAGACAAAGAGCCAATTGTGAAAGAAATATTCACCCATTTGCACAAGACCATAAAGGATAGTCGGAAAATGAAGTAAATGTGTCATAAATAGATCAATTTTTTTAGAAAACATGAAAAAATACTTTWAGTGATATTTATGTAAAAAGATGGGCTTTTAATTGGATATGTATTGCCTTTCACATTGTCMTCATTCAAACTAGAAACTGTCTTGACCATAAACCTGTATATTTAGTCTGCCATAAATGATTTTAACATAAGTCGCCACTACAATATGTTGCACAAAGCTAAATATGAGATGTTTACTGAAGTACATAAACAACTAGAACCACTCAGGAGTGTAATCAAAGCCTCTTATGCTGTCTGACTTCAGCTCGCTAAAGTAAGTGTTTTTTTCTTCTCTTCCCTCTGGTAGTGTCAGCATAGAAAATTGTGGCCCCCTCCATCATTGAAGTTGCCCATCCCAGCCAATGTGGCGGGGCAGTTGTAGAATGTAGCTGTAGATTTTTTCCCATATTTATGGAAAAAATAATCTTGTAAGAGTGTAGTTTAATCATTTCGTATGGGCATTTTTCAGAGTTACAGTTAACATTTACATGATGATTTAAATTTAAATAGATAAATATTGACCCTTATCGTCCTGTGAGGGGAAATTGAGTCTCTGCATTTAACCCACCGCACATGTGAACACACGTGGAGCAGTGGGCTGCCAATTTTTGACACCTGGGGAGCAGTTGGTGGGGCCCAGGGTGGGGTTGGTTGTTTTTTTGGGGAGTCGAACCTCCTATCTTCCGATCACAGACACGGCTTCTCTACCCTCTGTGCCACCCATCCCACATTTGTTGAGGTAAATCATTGAGACATCATGAAAAAGTCACAAAATATCTTTTTCGTCATGTTGTCCAGTCTTGTCTCTAAGTGTATGTTTATANATATATATATCTCACTGTACTTATTATTATGATGACATATGTGTGTGCAGTGTCTGCCTTCATGTTCCCCTGTGTTGTAGCATTGTGCTTTTGTTGTCTTCAACGAGACATTGAAAGGGGAACAACATCCCACATTCCCCCTTTAAGCATTTCTAGCTCAGTGTCATTGATTCATTTTTTTCCCTGTTTCAGGACCCCACGGGGCATGTTAGATTCCATTTCAGGACTTCATCTTCCAGTCTTGTAAAGACATCTTGACACAGGGAAATACATGCATATAGCCCCCCTTTTCCCTTTTGTCTCCGCGTCCAAAATTCACAAAATAAGATATTGGTGACATAAAAATCTCTACAAAAATGGAGTTTTTTAAAGCCTTTGCCTAATTATTAGCAGGCGGAAATGTGAGATTTCCTGCTGTTTTATGATGATGTACATTGACATTTAACACTAGAGTATACGTTGTGATTTTGGCCGTACAACCCTTTGTTTTAAAAGGAAGCTCAGCTTCCGCTTACATGCTAGCAGTCACGTGAATCTGTGCAGTAAGGTTTTTTTTGAGCACTCGCCCATGAACTTGCTGAACCAGAGAGTGTGTGATGGAGGACACTTAGACCCTCTCATCCATTTCACATTTGTTCCAATCAATTATTGAGCTAGACATCCAATTACAAATGAGAGGATTTGAGGGCCCTGCGTTCCTTTCTCCAAAGTATTGCTTTAAATATCTTTTGGTGGTGAATAATTGGTGCGATTAATTTACTGTTGGGCGAAAGAGGTGTTTTCATTGGTCTGTCGACAAACCACGCTTCCTTATATGATTTAAAGTATTAAGAACAGAAGGGGTGGGGGTGTCGTCTGGCTTTTACAGGTTGAGATGAATTTTAATTGTGTTTTGATCCATGTGATTATATATAGCATTCTAGTCTTTAATCTGCAATTACTTTTTCTTTGTCTCTCTAATTGGTTGATCGCATTGCATGCAAATGTTTGAAGTAGCAAAAAAATAAATGTTGYGTCCAAAAATAAAAAAAGAAGGCATCTGCCATTTGATGTTTTTACAGAAGAGTGATGGCAAAAAACACTTACTTACACATCTCACTTTGCAATTGATTGCTCTTACAATTTGTTTAATTTGATAGCCAGAGTGACAGCAAAGTAATTTATCTGTCTGCACTGAGTGACGGGCCATAACGAACTGACAGTCCGTGGTGCCGCTCCAACTCTGGATAATTTCCAGTTTGCAACTCATCAAGAACACCCACAACATAAGATTTATCCTCACTCACAATGAGGGATTGGGAGTAGCTTTTTAAAGTGCATGAATTTCCAAACTCAATAAAGCAACCCCCCCCCCCCCTCAAGGTTCTAAATGTAGCCCAGCTTCTTTATATAAATGTTTTGTCCTTGATCTCAATCATAATCCAGATTTTAAAAAAAAAACGAAACACATAGAGGACAGTGACTGCAAACTCTTCTCTTTGTGAGCCTTCTCTAGCATTGAAGGRGGAAGCACAGGTGCACCAGGTCAGCCCTCTTTTTTCTCTGGAGTCTCCCTTAAGGCCAAATGAGCCTATGATGGAATAGAGTGGCAACAGAACAGACGGAACGACTGCTGTAGCCTTGCGGCATTCAATCATTCTCCAAGTCCCACAATGGAGCTCCTATACCACCACCTTCCTACACACTGCAGGCAACAATACATCCACCTGGTTACTTTAGATTGTAAACGCCACTGCTCTATGTCACCACTGAATAAATATATAAAACCATTTAAAGCTTGGGAAATCTTCTTTCCCCAAATTACATTTCTCCAATTTATACCAAATTTATAAAAGTTAGTCTTTAAAGTCTGACTCAGTCTATGTCTCTGTTGAGATCTGTAAAGTTAGTGAAGGTGGGGTATATCACTGACCCACAGCAAATGTTAATATAAATGGATTTGCATTTTTTTTATTATTTTACAAATTCCTTTATATTTATGCACCCTGGGCTATTTAATAAACATAGAATTCTAAGCATAACTTACAGCAACACATTATTGTACCATCAAAAACGTAACTCTCCACTTGTTCTTTTAGTGTTAGAGAAATCAATATATCCGACAAATATCTTGAATATGGCCAAAAAAAATACAGGAACAGGTTGGAGTTAACATTAAAACACATACATTAAGAAAAGAGTGAGTTTTTTAAAATGTATTTTTTATGTTTATAGATGTGTCTTTAAACATTTGTGTAAAAATATGCTCAACCCCATATCATGACACTCCCCCCTCTTTAAGGACAAWATTATGTAGGTACGGGTAACCAGATGCAATGATATTGTTGCTAAAGAGCAACAAATACCTGAATCTAAATCTGGAGTTCATCACTATTCCTATTGCTTTTTGTTTGTTAGCTATTACTTTTCTTTCTTATTGCTCAAATATATTTTAAGTTAAGTAAGAAGCAAACATTGATCTTTTGATTTGTATAAAAG
>NW_013952458.1:1983203-1988383 GCF_001266775.1 Austrofundulus limnaeus
CATTTGTTGAGGTAAATCATTGAGACATCATGAAAAAGTCACAAAATATCTTTTTCGTCATGTTGTCCAGTCTTGTCTCTAAGTGTATGTTTATAGTCTAGTTTTAAATTCCATTCCTGACCGACCAGCGGAGAAACAAAAGGTGTGCAAAATATTTTTTTCAGAATAATGAATAAAAGCGTATGAGACGTGACTTTGTGTTTTCACATCCACACCTTGTGACATTCACTGAAGTCAGTCATWTTCATGGCACATTCATAATGGTAACGTACAATAGCATTTTGTGAAAGGGGACGAACTCAAACCTAATTCTCACATAATAGCCCCATTGACAACATTGTAATTCAACCTTAGAACACAAGCGTCGGAGGGCTGTAGCAGCCATTCAGACCACAGGAATATGCTTTTTATGACCATGTTTAATTAATTGCATAGGACGGGAAGACACAAAGACAAAATGGCTCGGTTTTAATTGGCTTGACTGAACATTTTCATTACCAAGGGGGTATATCTCAGACAGCTTCAAAGGCAAAAACTTGCTCTTTTCAAAAATTATTGTGCTTTATGGGAGTGAGACTGATTAGTAGCCATTTTATTCATGAAGAAAAGGAAAAGATATGAGGGGAGAAATACAATATCTGTCAATGCAAAGGTTTGCTGAAATGTTAGCTAACTGAATTCTGTTGTGCTCATTTTCAAGCTAATTAAATTTCCATCCTTGTGCAAATGAGGCTGATTGCACTAATAACATTAAGTATGGTGTAGCTGTTTTATGGGGACTGTGTGTTTGTGCATTGGAATGGAGCTGAAGCCATAAAAAGGAAAATTAGCTTTATGTAAATGYAATGCACCGAGATATAGCTTTTGTAAGTAAAATGCTGTATTTTGTAAACACTTTTTATTTGTATACAGTTTATATGTACATTGAAGGTATTTTTTTTAATGTTTTGTAGGGAAAGGTTTTGAACAAAGGAAGGAACTCAGTTTGGAGAAACGGAGTTCAGTTTGTATATACAGCATAGTGAAATACTRGATGAGTGTAAATGAGTGAATAAGAAGCATTTTAAAGTGATTTGCAGAACATGAAGAGGCTAAAAAAGGCACTATATGAGTGTGAATCACTTACAATCAATTTAACATTATTATTATTAATGTTATAAGCATATTGTTATGTGAATTGTTGCTTGAGCTGACGTTTTTATTTATCTGTGTTTTTTTGTAAATTACTGTTTGAATATATTCTTGGGATAATACGGGCAGATATAAGATTGTTTTCTTCTTTCTGCTACCTTTCATTTTATTTGATCTTTGATATGTATATTTTTATTTTCTATTGCATATAGTTATTTTGTTTTTAATGAAATGATTAAATTTATAAACTAAATAAAATAATTATTTACACAKATRTTTGTGSGTATTTGAAAACACATTAGCAGCAGCATCTAGTTGTAGCATTTCTGGTGCAGCATAGGGCTTCTAGCAATAAAATGTCTACCAGATTAACCATATGATGTCAATGTAAAGGTCTATAAAACCGTGGTTGTATGAACTGCTTTGGAATTTATGAGATCGAAGTTCAGATGACAGAAATCCACTTTTCACTTCTTATTAGCTCATCAATTTAGTAAGAATTAAACTCCAAACTGAGGTCATTCAGAGGGCTATCCGCAACAGGTTATATCTTCATAACCTTCCAGAGAATGCTAATAAAATAAATATGAAATCACACTTTCAATGTGTGTTTTTTATTATTATTATTTGCACAAGCTTTATCAGAAAAATTACTAGGAAAAGGAGCTTGGTGAATTTGMATTTCCTGAGGTGCACAGAGTGAATTTAGCATTTCCATTAGCTGCTTCGTTTTACAGCTGTCATTCAGATTTGCCTGTGTTTATGTGCAAACACACTGCAGCTTTTGTAAGGCATGTTCCAGAGCAATAAACTGTATGTTCATGCAAATTCTGAGCCTTTCAGTGGTGATTATGATAAGTGCGGTAATCTCCTTATCTCATCACCGTCTCATTGGTTACTAAAATGTGCTATGAAATGCATCAATACACACAGAAATTGAGCAAAGCTGCAACTAATGCCACAGTCGTTCTCCCTTATGTTCTCTTTGCAGCATTGTGCTGATGGTGTGGAACTCCACCGACGACATCAATCACAAAGTTAGAATCTGCTAAAAATGCAGTTACCAGGGCTTTTTTTTCTTTCTTTCTTTCCTTTTTCACAGATGTAAAAGAAACATGTTTTACACTTGTTTCACCAGCTGGCTGCTTTAAATTTTCCACACCGGATCACTGGAAAGACATGTTGTCCGAGGCCRCTGTTCCTCAAGTCAAAGGAACCCTGTACCCTGTATGAGCAGATTTGTTTCTGCATGAAAACAAAAAAGGCAAATCTGCCCGGCAACTAGCAGATGACGATCAACATCAATATTTTATGCCATTTCAGTCACAAGTTTCCATATTTAATGGCCTGTCAGTCAATCCTAATTACACGGTGAAGAAACTCAGGTCTGTTTCTGTAACAAAAGCTKCACATACTTTCCACCATTTGCTAGTAAAGCTCACAAGTAACCCTGCTCACCTTGTAGTAAATTATATTTTTCCCCTCAATATGACGAGATATGTTATATCATCTGTGCAAGGACGTCGGCTGCAACAGCAGCAGAGTGGCAGACACAATAAATAATATTTAAGGACTCAAGATGTCACCTGTAAATGCTCATAAATGCCATTACCTCACTTCAAAGCAAGTAGCCATAAACAAGTGATGAATRGAGTCTTTCGGGGAATCAGTACAACAGGTTTCTAAAAGCCCATTGATTTTGGATTTGGAAGYGTTGAGCACTTACAGCCCAAACCCACCCACAAATGCCATTAGCACCTTGTTAATGTTCCCACCGTCTTCTGAGATACACCAAGGTCACATAGTTTACTCCGCTCTGCCACGTGTCGCAAACAGTCTGAGATCTGATAAATGAAAACATGGCGCGGTGACGTAAAACAGAAAGGTTTTGTGCTTAATTATGCCACCATAATTCAATTTAGATAAATAATTAATGCCTCCTTTCCTCGCTAAATATCTATAATTAATCTCCGCATCATAGCAAGAGAGTAGGCTAATTGGTTTGAAAACACAAACCTGAATGCTTAATTCGTAGAGGAGGCTGACATTGCTAATTGTGGGAGTAATCAAAGCTCCGCCCTTTGGGATTTGACGAAGAGATTGGTAAATGGAGGTTAGCGTGATCCTTCACAGAATTATCGTGACAGCTCCATTTATAACCAGATGAATATCTCAGATGACAAATACAGTAAATGGCAAAAGTCTTGCTGCATTGGGCTGTCTGAAGGATTACCTCCACTGATTGAATTGTTGGAGGGGTTTCACTTAAAATTTAACTAGTAGTTGTTTTCTCCAGGTCTCTGAAGCTGGATAAGTTTGGATGAAGGCCTGAGAACACCTGTGTCTTTTAAATAATGACAAACAAAAGGATGTTATCAAAATCTGAAGCAACTACAACGTGCAGCGAGGAACCTGACCTTGTTGCACTGTTGTATCCATCTAACAACATAATTCACTCTAAAATAAAAGACTGGACTGTAGTACAGGCTTTAAAAGAATCAAACTCACGAGTCATGCTGCTTTCCTTTCTGCTGACTGCCAACTCTGAGTTTTACTACTTTTGAAGCACCATGAGGAGGTCAAGGAGCTAATTTTGGTAATTGATTGTTAGCGTTGTATGACGGCTCCCCTGATGCTGGTTAACAACTGTGGTGTGAGCACTTAAAGGTCTGACCAGCAGCAGTCAATGACTGATTCTTCTGATCAATAGGTTGGCTGTTGCACACAAAAGGACTCTCAGACAGGATTCATGTTCACTGATAGCTGAGACTATTCGCAAAAAAATAAAAATAAAATAAAAAATAAAGACCCTTTGTGCTTATCACAGAGACAAAATTGTGTTAAGTGACAGAATGAGATTTTTCTAATCAAAGGGGGATATATCATGCAAAATCCACTTTTTACTCGTGTACTTGGAGTCTAGGAGTGCAGAAATGTTTTATTCAGTCTCTCCTGGTGAGSTGTAGGTATCTTTATATTCTTTTTGGGTCATATTTTTCAAACAGTKCAGTTTTCTTTGCGACRGAGCTGCCAAAGAAGTTCTCGACATACCAATTACAATTTGGTGGTCTTCATTCTCCTCTGGGTCAGACTCTGACTCCAACATGTAAGGCTGGATGGGCTAGTCTTATGTAATAATTTGTAAAAAAAAAAATAATAAAGAAAGAATAAAAGTTTATTCCCCGCTATATAGTCATAAAACCCTCTATTAAACTAGAATGGACTGGTCTGGAAGCTGAAGGGGGCGGGGTGTGAAGTTCAGACACAGCTCAGAAAATGTGTGAAAAGGGGGCTTGTGGAGTTACAAAGCATTGCAGTTCAAATTTATACAGACCCCAACTGAATGATTTAAATGAGAAAAAGAAGGATTTAAAATCGGGATATGTCWGTTGTTTTACAAAGTTAAACCTGCAAGGATTCTTAGGGCTGTGAAAGAAGACAAACAAAAAGGAAGCTGTTTATAGAATATAAAAGTTCCATTCAGTTACCATTAACTCTTTCCTATTCTCACTATTTACATTTGACCATTTTCCCCATCACTTCCAGCACCAGGAAGATCAAACTGTTAACGAGGAAAAGAAAAATCAACATTTGTAACAGCTGATGCTCGTGCTCAGCAACTTGGCAAGCTTTAGCAATGTGTGGTGTTTGAATCTGTCCACTCTCATATCTCCCCTTTATCTCCCATGACCTGATAATGTGAACCCACTAATGAAGCTATTGTGTGCCTGTCCAAAGCCATTGTCTTCCAGCAGGAACTTTCATTTCTCTTTTTGACACTCCCATAGTGATGTGCACAACTGTAATGGTTACAGCTCCATCTAACTCTTAATGCCACATCGTTACCTTTCTTTTTTTCCCTGTTTTTATTTAAAGAAGAGCATTTTAAACAATATAACRTGTCTAAAAGAAAGGTTATATGAATACTTACCAAGTATTTTGAAGGTTAGTAAATGACTGGGCCATTTTTTATCCTCAACCAGGGGTGTCCTTAGGTTTTAAGGACAAGGGGGGCTTAGCCCCCAGGAGACGCACAGAATTTTTGTATA
>NW_013952458.1:1988437-1992893 GCF_001266775.1 Austrofundulus limnaeus
GTGTGTGTGTGTGTGTGTGTGTGTGTGTGTGTGTGTGTGTATAGTATATAATTGAATAGCATGCTGCTATTAAGGTTACAGGAAAAAAGTGGACTGGATTTCATGTGGTGTGGGAGTATTCTATATGAACAAGTGGAATAGACTGGATAATGATGCACCAAAGAGGTGCTTACACTATAAATTAAAGGGAAACTGACAGGTTTATGATCATATATTTCAGTTAATCATGAAATATTAAGTGGTTATTTATTCTGACCACAGCATAATGAATATTTGTAAAAAAAAAAAAAACAATTTACACCATAAAAATTTAGGGGGGCTTTAAAATAGGCCTAGTGACGCCAATGTCCTAAACTACAAAAGAACGTTTGAATTATTTATTATTATGAACGTGCATTGTGATACGTATCACGGAACAAAGTTCATACATGAAAGATGCAAATACGATGAAACATTTGCAGGTTTGCTTTTCCACATGAGAGTTTTAACAAAACTTCTGTAGAAAGTAGTGAACTTCCAGTAAAAGCAGAGATGTAACTTTATGTAACTTTTGCACTTATGTATGCCCCCAAAGTAGAAAAAAATCATAGATAATAAATAGTTTTGCTACTTGAATAAACACCAAAGCTGGATTCAGTCTGTATCTGTGTAGCATTAGTTTCTTCTGGTTAATCTCATTTGTCTTTTTTTTTCTTTTTTTTTTTAGCTTGAACCCAATATACTGTGAACTAGATGTAAGGAAAAACACGTGAAACTGATTTAGTTCATGGCTGACACATCTGTCAAACTGAACTGTGYGGTCAGTCTTGTGTTTAAATGTCATCTTTCACTACAATTCCCCCAGTCAGAAATATTTTTCTTTACCCATAAAAAGTTTAAAAAAAGGAGCATGGATGAGTATTTGGCTGCCTTTTTTTCTTTCATTTCTCATTTCCCTGTGTAAACAATGTTGCGTTGGAGGAATATCACTTTTCTTGGATGTGAGAGTAAATTTTTCTTTCATGCCAAGATTTCCTGTAACTCATACTGAGAATGACACACACACACACACACGCACACACATACACACGCACACACACACACACAGTCAGTGAGAGCCTAACAGTGAAGACACCTTTGATGAAACAAGCTAAAAAGACTTTGATGTTGTGCGATATTGTGAGACTGATTCCAGCTGCCTCGTGCGCTTCAAGGCCGTCCTCCCACGACTTCTCCCACCAAATTAGAAATGGCACCTGTACACCTGCCTTGTTCTTAAACAATCACCGCTTGCTGTTTGCCTCTTGTTTGTCTGCCGCAGAACATATTTGTTCCATTATGTACAGCTCACTGTGGGGGTTGTGCAGAGCTGAGTGGCGGCAGGAAAGCATTGTGTTAAAAGTACTGCAAACTCCAGGGGCAGCTCATTTATTTCATTGTCAAATTATTCTTCAAGAAAACAGACTCGGGTCTTTAGTAAGAAAATATATACAGATACATATTTAATTTTGGTGAACTTTTAATCATGACAATTTACAAGTAAACCCATCACAAAGGACTTAATTGGTTAGAAAGCCAGATTAYGCAATCAAGTTCATTTCAGTGTTTACGATTTTCTTTCTTTTTTTAAAATCATATTTAGCACCATGTCTCTGAAAAAAAAGACAGTTTTATTCTCACAATCAAATGTACTGTTGTGGCTGTTTCATAATGAAGTGTTTGAAAATGTTGTCTTTTGTACTTTCTCTAAGTGTTTTAAGTAAGCTTTGTATTCTTAGATGAAAAAAGGTATATAAGAAGCAAACAAGTTCATTTACAGCCTTTTCTGTACTAATTCTGTATTTTAATTGACAGAACTGGTTGTATTTTTGTTTTCTAATACATTCAGAGATCATTTATTTGCCTAGTTATCATAGGTTTCTTTATTAACCTTTAGGGAAACAGATAAGTGAAAAAGCAAGGYTTAAATAAGTTAACTGAGGTAAATATTAAAGGACAGTTTTATGGCACCAATCTGTGCCTAATTTTCTCAGATCTAGTGTAATTCCTTGATCCAAATCCAGGATTAATTGCCAATTAACAAATTACAAAAGTGACTTATATATTTCTGTTCACTTATATATTTTTGTGRCATAAATGTAACCAAAGATGGAGTTCATCTGCAACTATTTAACAGAAATAAATTATCACAATTGGGACAGCTACTAGTTTGTGTTGATAAAGCTTTAAGTATGTGTGTAAAATGCTCAGTGCTAATCTGCAGATTCGCTGTACCAGCAGATCGTGAACACAAGGTTGGATTTTCTATTTTTCAGGTGTGCCTCCTTGTGATGAAGCCACTACAGAAGCATCACACTATCAGGAAACAGCTGTCCAGCTCTAATCTTTTTATGAGCAATATGCTGTTTTTAATGAAAGCCCTCGCAGCTCCCCACAATCAGCTGGCCATATCAGAGCTTATWTTTCATCCTGCTATTGTGATGTCATCACCAGGCGCAGCCATAATTCATAATTCCCTGTGTTATGACAAACTGTGGCCCTAGGCCAGAGAGGTATATGAGCGCTTTTGGGCCCACGTCAAGTCTACACCATTTGTGCTGGAATAATCGCTCTCGGCTCGTTGGCGGATCACATGAAATGAGGCCTGGCATCAACAACAAATAGGTCAGGGCTATTAGAATAGAAAGTGAAGAAGTCAAATGAATGGTTTTACAGCTGCAGATGCATGTAATAGCTTTTACTGTTTGTCACACTGCCTCTCTCTCACACACTGTTAACACACATCTGCTCTGACAGTATTTGAACAGCTCCTTTTTAAATTAATATCATCAACTGGACAAGGTGTAAAAAATAAAATTAACAGTGATTGAATTATAAAACATCAAAATTGAAAATCAAAAATATAGTAATATTGGTAATATTAATAATAATAATCTGAGATTTCACAATAAAAGCCAGAATGCCTCGGTCAGAACTAAATATCACGAGATGAAAGGAGTTTTAATCATTAATTTCAAGTGATCAAAAGTCATCAGAGTTTATCCTCAAGGAAACGTGATTTTACTCAAAAACATTGTGCAATATAAGTATACAAAAAGTCCTACACACAGATTTTAGGTGTTAAAAGAAATTGGGAGAAAATAAAGAGCCCAAGCAAGTCAAATAGTGTTCAAAAACAGTAACTTATAAATCAGTTAACTTTGTTACTGATTTTATTTGTAAGGGGAAAAAACACTGCTACCAAAACAAACAAAACAAGGCTGCCTGAAAAGAAAAAGTCCTAAACATTATACAGTATGTATGGCAGCAGTGTCATTGATTTATTTCACCACATAAAATTTTATCTATCCGCTGMGAAACGAAGAATGTTTTGAACATTGTGTTTTCACAAGTCCACCCACAGAAATGAAATAGGGAAGAAGAAGAAGAAGAAAAAATCCAAGCTAAGAAAATAACTTTTTTTTGCCAAATCAGCTTTATATGAAACCAAAATACAAAATGAAGAGAAATCCCCTCTGCAGTTGACCCATTAAAAGAAAAGGTGGCATGATTTCAGTGATCTGCCCGTTTTCATTCAGGATTTCATTTTGCTGTTGCAGTCTGGACTTCTGCCTGTTTGGCTTCAATAGAATACAAAATTTAAAACTATTTTAAATGATTCATTGTTGCAGAAACCATTGGGCAGGAAAACATACTGATGTAAATTTGAGTGTCATTTTTTTTTTTTACGTTTTCCTGCCATATGTAATTATTTTGTTGCCCTGAGCTGTCTGTGTCAATGGACTTTGAAAACTAACAGGTTTCCTGGTAGAAAATTAAGTTTGCCTCATTCAGCTTCATTCATGTATTTGCTTTCTGCATGCAAACTGAAAAAAATGACAAAAACCTATAGAAGGGTGTATTTAAACTGTGCTGGTGTAATTTATTCATTATAGGGTTAAATTTAACATATGTGCTTCTGTGTTAAAAATATCACATAATGTATGTACATTATTGCATCATGATAATGCCCCAAAACACCAAGTTATGTATCATTTATCACACTAAATGCCCTCAACATGTCATTATATTACTTATAGTCAACATAACCTTGGGTTTTATAGTAGTCCTCACTCACTGATMTCAAGCACCAGTTATGATGTGAGATATACTCGACTAAACACAGCACAGTACTCTTATGTCACTGTTTRTACTACAAGGTGTTGGTCCTTTGCTTGACAGGCTGCTTATAAAAATGTCAGGGTAGAAATTACAAGACGCACTAAAGCGCTGATTCTACTAAATATCCAAATCTGCTCAACGGCTGCTGAAGCGCGGAACTTAAAGTGTGACTCTGTGGATTCATCCTCTGTGTACTATGAATGTCTGTAACAAACTTACTGAATAATGTCCGGTTGGGATGATAATTCAGCACTAAAGATCAGTGCAGTCAAGTTTGCTACTCCCCAAAATTTGATTTGAAATATATATTTATATA
>NW_013952458.1:1993014-1998406 GCF_001266775.1 Austrofundulus limnaeus
ATATAATACAAGAACCTTTGTTTTATGCAAATCCCATATGCACTGTTAAAGAAAATACAAAATTTAAAAAAATCTGTACAAAAGCCAGCAGATGGGGGCTCCAGAGATTCTTGTTTCTGTTTGCAGCGAGCTTGGCCCCACCTTCTCTACCTCCCCTCAGCTCCAGAAATCTTTATCTGCTACATGATGCATGAAAGCATACTGTCTTCTCATACAACTTTCTGTGACCCCTGACCTCATCTGCACAGATGCAATATGACCTAGCTGCCACCATCCATTTTGGCCCGTGAAGTAGATTCAATGAATTTTTATTATAGACTATGTGGATGTCACTTGGTTTGGCTCCTTCTTTTGATGTTGATCGGTACCAATGTGCCTTGGAAATGCATCACTTTGAGATGTTGCCATTGGGAACAACTATGTGTATATACGTCCAGCCTTGTGCTTCGTCTTTTGGTGTTTTTTTATGAAAAAAAAAGAAGGAAAATCTGCACAGTGGGTGGTACATATTGTATTTTTTTGCTTTATTTATTTCCTTATTTTAGATAACAATTCCAAAATGATTTTGATGAACAGATTTCCAGCCAGACTCTTGGCAAATTTAAAATAAAAAAAATGTAAAAATCTTGTTTTTATTTGTCAGTTCTGGCTTTCTCCACAAAAAATCTGGCATTGTCTTTTATTATAAGCTCACATGTATTCAAACCAGTTCTGTCCAGCAATTTGTACCAGTTCTTACTGTGCGGATACTCAGCATTACACTTTCAGCAGAACTCTTTCTTTGGAGAAACTTTCCTATAAAAAAAAAGTCTCAGCTTTGCAACAATTTGCTTTCTGCAACAGCACACCTGCTAACTGCATGGTGATTTTATGGTATGGTGGTTGAATGATGGTTACTAAGATTGCCGCGCAGTCTGCACCACTGTGGAAAGCCTGTGTGTGTTCATCTGCCTTCTTCGGTGTCTTATTGTTTTCCCTCAGAGGCCTTTCAAATTGTCAGTGCCAGGCAACAACTATATGTTCCCCAGAGGGAGCCCAAATATCCAGGGAATCAGGCGTCATTTAGCCTGTAAGAGCTTTTTTCTTTTCCTCTGCATTGCCTTTTATTTCCTAATATCGCCTCCACTCCCCATCCTTCCTGCTTCTAAGCTGTACAAACATCCAGCCTCRTTACAGTCAGGGATCTCATTCATGTCTCCAACCCTCTCCACCACTTTCATGAAACCATTTTTTTCCGATTAGTTTTGCGTTTTGTTTTATGCGGATGATGCTGATTTTTATTTGGTTAATATGTTGTTTCAGTGACAAAATTTGATATTACATAGCTGAAATCTCAATCAAATCTTCTGCATCCTGTTTCCCACATTTAATATGTTTGCTTTAGTCACTTGTTTTTTGCTCTTTCTTTTCCCTTTATCCTTTGTTCAAACATTAAGGTGAAAAGAACATCATTAGTTTTGGTTTGATGGCAGTATTGGTACTGGTGTAATACTTTTATATGCAGCAGGGTCTGTTGTAGAAGTGAGAGCTAAAAAGAAGAGCAACAGCTGTCTGCATGCGATGACTCCATTTGTTGACTAACCTGGCACAGAGTRGCCGTTTGGAAAAWCTGAAGGAGCTGCTGGCAGACGTGGACGTGCATCTGGCTGGTAATTTGAGCAAAAGGAAAGTCATGTGCAAGGGATGGTTGCGACGTTGAATGTATTAGATGTTGTTGTACTGCTCTGTTGTGCTTTAGGGATTTTTGACATTTAGTAGCAAAGCAAGTTTGTGCGTAATCAAGTTTTTCAGCAATAATACCTCACAAAATTAAACTAAACCTTAGCAGAGTTGAATTCTGCTTTCTAGCTGTGCAGCAAAGGAGAACACAAACTTTTAATTAACTTTTGTTTGAAGGAAGCACTCTGCATTTTTTATTTTAAAAAATATAAAACAAAAAAACTACTTTATACAGTTTTATGAAGGGCATTTTTAGGTATTGCATCGAAAAAAATAATTTCTGAAGCTGAAATACTTGAGCACTGTCAGTAAGGGTGCATTCACACCAGCCCTGTTTAGTCTGCTTTAATCGAACTGTCCGGTTCATTTGGGGAGGTGCGAACATGTAATCGAACTCTGATTCAGACCATAAAAGCAAACTCTGGTTTGTCTGTAAACAAAGGTCTCAGTTCGGTTGAAGGGAAATCTGGTGYGGTTCGATTGCATGTGTAAACRCCAAGCTAACCGAAGACCGCTCCAAAAACAGGAAGTGGACTATAACGCAGGGCATTCTGAGTAATAACAGTAATAAAGTTACTCATATCTTGTAAATTTCTCACTAAATGTCTGTTTAAGGTGGACATCACTGCTGTGAAGTTGGATGTGCTCCTTCTCGGTGAACGCTCATTGTTGAAGACTATTTTTATGTACATTTGCCAAAACAATAAATAAATTAAAAAATAATCCTACAACCAYTAAAATCTGACATYACTCCATGTTTGTTTGCATTTTGTGAAGAAGGAAGGTGCACTCAGTGTCTTCTTCTGAGGTTTTYGCRTCGATTCCTGCAGTGGTTCTTGGTGCAGCGCCACCACAGGTGAACGGGGGAACAAGTTATTTTGCAGTGTTAAATCAACACTTAAAGAGYTAAATTTAACAGTTTATCTGAGTCTATTTGGACCTTATCTGACTTAGTGTCAATTTAACTCTTTCCATAGTGTTAAATTTTCTGAGTAAAACTTAACTCTAAACAGAGTTAAAATTAACACTGATTAACACTGTACAGTGTTAATAAAATTTAACACTTCAAGTCAAATAACTGATGAGAGTAGATATGATTCTAAACAGACTTAATAAGGTACTCCACTGTGGTGACACATTGACTCTGGTTCTCATGCTTTTCAACACTGCATTGAGTTGTTGATGGTTAACACTGGAGGTTCATATAAGATAGAACTTTATTGATCCCACAGTGGGGAAATTTGAACATTACAGCAGCTCAAAACAGTGGAGTTGCAGTAACAGGCTGCCTGCCTGCCAATTACCACTATACCTCATATGAGTSTTAATTTGACACTCGACTATGTTGATTGTTTACTCTTTTGCTGTCTAGAGGGGTGTAAAACAGACACTATTAGGTGTCATTACACAGCAAATTTGAAAGTGTAAATTTAAAACTTTAGAGATAAGATCAACTCTTTTTAGTGTTGCATTAACATTACACAGTGTAATGGAGTCGACCTTCACCAGGAACTACTCCTCACTCATGGTGTCGATTTATAGCTTATAACACAAACTTTCACTTGATCAGCTGATAAATCTRAACAAAACAACTAACYATAACAACTCATATTTACACACATGAACTTCTTTAATAGACATWAACATGTAAAAACATAATTTCCRCAAGATTACCCAGCATTCCTTGCTGTGAAAATACYRGTCTGTCTGACATGAGGTGTAAGAGGGCGGGACTTTTTCAGAATACTTTTTTCAACACTGCATAGTGTTATATAACAACACAATAAAGTGTTATATAAATTTTAACAGTGGGCGGAGCTTATTTAACGCTGTCCAGTGTTGAGACAACACTGAGGAAATCAACACTGTAAATTAACACCAACACTGCATGTCATTTTACCCAGTAAGTGTTAAAATAACACTAGGGGGAGTTTAATTGACTCTGAAAAGTTTAACACTGACTTTTTAACACTTTGGTTTTTACTGTGCAGTTTGTTTTACAAAGTGCAGGCTGAATGCAAATCGCACCGACTGAAAGTGTAAACAAATCTTGCGATTTTGGTCCCCAATCAAACCGGGTCTACCGGACTATCAGGTGTGAATACAACCTAAGAAGTTGTGACAGTTGTTACAAATTCATGTCAAATACATTATATTTGTTTCCATCTTCTTTTGTGTCCAAAAAGTTTCCCTTTGCATTTTGCTCAGGTGCAGCAAAGGAGCACTTATACTGCATATAACTGGGGACAAATTCAGCCTGATAAGAACTCTCCTAAAAATAATTATCAATGGAGTTAACACCAAAGTCAATGAGACATGCTCCATAAACTCATAGCTTGACCTGAAAACAAGGGAATTGAAACATTGCATTGTTATAAAGCCAGTTTTCAAAGAGAGTAGAAACAAATAAACTACATCGAGATAAAAAGAGATAAGTTATCTAAAATCCAAATTGTGTACAGTATTGTGAATATGGTGAATGTGGCGGACACCAGAAGGAACTGCTTCAAGGTCATTCAGTAAACATAATAATGTCCTCTATTGCTTATCTTCTCTCAATCCTTGTATCACATCTGACAGAGAGAAAATAGCTGCATTCTGTGTACAGTACAACACACACTCAGTAATCTAGCTCCTATGAGATATAGATAACCCCAGAAACCACAGGTAACACACAAACAAATCACAAGAAGTTCACTTTATCAGCAGCCAAAGGAGACCTGGCAACCTGTCTCCCTGCTATTGTTAATCGTTCTCTGTCTCTCTCCAGCCTCCATCTGTCTTCCTGCTTTTCTTCCTCCTATGATCTCCCGCCTTCTCTCTCCCCCTCTCTCTTTCTCCTTCTTCCTTCCCTCCCTCGATCTTTCCTTGAAGCYCACAATTTAATAACCTCAAGTGCTGTCAGAGGAAGCGTTGAAAAATGGCTTCTATAAAACATAACGGCCTTAATCAGAGTGCGCTGAGGATTCTCCCTGCTGCTGCTGATTTCCCTCCCCCTTCCTCCCCCCCAATCTCCGCCTCTAATGAATTAATGTTGAAATATGCAGGGCCTCAGTAGTCATTAGATGTGTGCGGTGAGATGTGATTTAAGATGGCTGCTTTTATGCGTCCGCCAGGCGAGGTGGAGTGGGACGGGCCTGGCTGGACGTTTGGTGTTTTGACCGACTGAGTCAAAAATGCTTTAAGACCGCTTTTTGTTCAGGGTGATGGGTTCCCGAAGTGTTTGTCAATTTTCTGTTGTTCCATGTTAAGCATGTGGTATTTGGGTATATACAATAAAGCATTAAGTAAACAATAATGGAAGATAATAGACTCAAATTCATTGAGGTCATTTCTGTTGTCTGGTTTTTCTATTTAAGTTGTGAGTGAGCCCTTTGGCTCTTAATTCCAAGCCACAAGGTATAGAAGCTAAAATGTTCCCCAATGAACTGCCCTTTAAGAAGATGATACTTGGTGGTACAAAAGGAATAGCAAAAAAGTTTTAGCAAAAGTTCAAAGACATTTTTCCAAGATGTTGCAAAACATCATGGGTTACAGTGGTTATAAACATCTCTGTGTGATTTTCTGTTACAATGTTAATTACTATTAAAAAATAAAAAAAACATTGTGTTAACTCTAATAGCTTGTGGATTATTAAATCTTCTTTGCAAGCTGTGATAACTGTCTGGAGCGT
>NW_013952458.1:1998676-1999673 GCF_001266775.1 Austrofundulus limnaeus
GAAAGAAAATGACTGAATAATATATGACTTGTAACTCTGCATTATTTTGGTTTGGAGATATTGAGTTTCAAAGAACTATCATCAACAGGTAAGATATTATTTGTTTATAATCTTTAAACTATACCTGAGAATACATGCAGATTTTTTTGCCTGTAGTCGGCCCCCTCCTTCTATACTTTACAGTATTTTGTTGTCATATATTGTTTATATCATATTATAATTATAGTAAGTAAAACTGTATATTCAATATGCAAAATGTGTTCAGATTTTGCCTATTTCACTATTATTCTTCAAAACAAGCTTTACTGTCAAACACTCGTCAGACACATCACAAAAAAATAAGCTCTTAAAGAGAACGCAGTAACTTTTCAGAACATTTTCTGACAATGTTTCATTAGAACYGGGCAAGTCTGTAATTTATTTTCCTTTGAGGCTTCCTTCTTAAGTCGAGATCACACATTTGCCAGAGCTCTCATTCTGACAATGGAGAGGAAATTAAATAATAAATAAACACTGCATTTTTTACATTCATCAACATGCGGTAAGAATAGCTCTAATTATCACAGGTGAATTAACGCTTTCATTTTTGTGTCAAAAAATTAATTGTATCCCTTAACAACTATTCCCAGGGGGAAGTAAAAGTAGAGAATGAGTACGAGGGGGATAAAAATCCACACACAACAGTGTGGACCACCAGCAGTGCTAATTGCTGCTTTCAAAGCCTTGCATCAGTGTTGCCATTTTTTCATGAAAGTGTAGTGTCCCACAAAGAGACTGCATTACATATAAATGAACTGTATGTCAAGTCGGGATTTACTGGACCTGGCAGGAAATTTTTCTTACCTAGTCATCTGACCAGTAATTACAGTATCTGTATTTTGAGGAGGAAAACTGCAAGGTAACTCAAAGCAGACAGTAAATCTGTCCAGCTTTAGTAACTAAAAGCATTTTTCGCTTAATTTTCTACAAGTTTAAAGGGTAGGTGTTAGGAAAAAAG
>NW_013952458.1:2002382-2004577 GCF_001266775.1 Austrofundulus limnaeus
TGTGTGTGTGTGTGTGTGTGTGTGGTCAAGCCACTGGTGAATACCACTGCATTAGCAAGGCCATTAGCGCGTTTAGCTGTCTGTATTGCCTGAATGTTAGTGACACATTTGGGTTCTCTTTCCACTTAGGCACCATTTTTGATAGACAGGACTGACATGTCAGGTGACAGTAATACTGCTACGTGGCAGTGAGCTGTGCTACTGCTCTGGAGGCCACAAGAGATGTGGTTTGGTGGCCTTTCATCTAAAAAAAACAGTTCATCCAGGTTAATGTCAAGTATACCATCAGTTATATTAACATTTGTTTTAATAAGTGGAAGATGCATTGTTTTGCTTCATATCTGGCATTTAGTCTGTTCTGGAGTGTGCAATTTTTCAATACTCCATGTCTCATTCGTTGTTTCCCATAATGACTAAAAATTAGGAAATAGCAGTTGCAAATATTGCTAGTTGTCTTTGACATCATTCCCAGGTCAGCTCATTAAAGCTTTTTGCTTTTTGTTGAAATGCTGCAGAAATTACCTTTAATAATCCTAACATTAACCTTTAGATTTTTTTACCTGTGAGACACAGATTCATAAAAATACCACATTTAAATTATGCTTTTCAACAATGTTGAACAAACAGTTTTAAAATAACATGTTGTAAGGTAACCAAATTTAGGTTTTAAAATGGGGGTTATTGTGCAAAATTTACTTTTTTGGGCTCCATATCATAATATAATTTAAACATTCTAAAACATACCCAGAGTGTTCCTTTCAATCATTCATGCATGTTTGAGAAATCCTCGAATCTTCTGTGGTAGCCATGTAGAGCTGCTGGTACAAAGCAACGCCTATTCGTACAAAGCTCCTCCCCATGAGCTCAGTCTGCAGCCGAGCTCCCGCCCCACAGAGCACCCCTCACTCGAAGCATTGTTGTGAAGATGTGCTGAAGTGGGAGTGTCCAAAATAGTAGGAGGTCAAATTCAAGGTGTTGACGCAAACTCAAATTTATTTTTGAAGTATATATATTTATATATAGAATTTAATACCAGCATCAGACACATTTTAGAGTGATTTTGATAATTACAGTAATTATCTAAAGTAAATAAAAAAATTTTTGCTCATCAACAAAAATGCCATCATTATCACATTCAGAATAATTAAGTTTAAATCCTCATTGTGCTCCTCAGTTTTGATTCAATGTACTGGACATTGCCAGTTCACAGTAAACGAGGMCATTTGAGGAGCTAAGTTTGGACACAAGAGCCTAATGGTGGCATTAAAGAGAAGACCTGGGATAATAAATGGCCAAACATCAGTCACTTTAATCACCTGTTTCATTATTCAGTGGATGGGTGCCATCTGGTCAAACATGAAGGGTGTCAATGGGAGTCTGTAGAGGAGGGAGATGTCTTGTCCAAAAAAAATACTTTTTTGTTTGTTTTGAGTCAAGCCAGACTTTTTTCCTCAAATGTTTGTGTACTTTTTGGATTCTATCTGTTTTTGTCCAGTTCATCTTTGAGCATCATCATTTTACTTTTCTTTCTTTTTTTCTTTTTATTTTTTTGCAAAAAGCACTATTATTTGTCATAAGAAATCCAAAGAAACGAAGTTGTTTGAACTTCCTTTATGCTTTTTAACACATGGAGGCAGATAGATGGAATCTTACAGTTGTGATTCTGGATTTGAGTTTGATTTTACTCCATCAGATTACCTGCAACGATAGATAAGTTAGAATATAATAATTTTGAAATAAAGTTAGATTGTAAGAAAGGTAATCCCTGCCTTCAGKAGGATCAACACACTCACATTGCAGTGCAGTCCTTTTCGTCCACTTCCCACAGACACACACCGCCAAGAAGATAAGAGAATAAGCTGTCAGCACGCCGGGTCCAGCAGTCCTCTCTATATTCCTCACACTACTACAGAAGGAACAATGTGTCTGCGGTGGCAGGTGGCCATAGTTCATAATGTGCTGATGCTGACCAAGTGTCAGTTTGATCCATGGGATCGGTGAGTAGGACGGGGCTGTGGCTCCTGAATCCTTAAGCAAGCAACTACATGGTGCTCCTGTGGGGACGGTCAGAGACACGATACAGATGAGACCAGTGACTATCTGCCTAATGGCAGACATATACAGGGCAGGGAAGGGAAGAAAGAAAGATGAAGAGGCACAAAGACAGCAGGCAGGACAGATGAACGGTTCAGTAT
>NW_013952458.1:2004637-2025184 GCF_001266775.1 Austrofundulus limnaeus
AAGTTACCCATCTATATTAAATGTTATAAAAAAGTAAAACAATAACTTTATATTTGTTCATTTGTCTGGAACAAAAATACTGTAGTTTTTACATTCAGAATAATATGGAAGAATAAATTTAGGTTGGGATTATAAGTGCTCCTCAGTTATATGTATACTACATTTGTTCATTTGGAATTTATCATCACAAACCAGAAAATCTAAAACTAATGTTCTGTTTATGCTAACAAACAGAAAACATGATGTTTTCAGACCATATTTTAATAATCATTGATGATGTGTTTTTTTAATCTTCTGCTGTTGTCCGTTAAGAAGTCTCTCTAGTGATTTTAGTCTTCTGAAGAGTTTTATTGCTTCCCGTTCCCTYGTTACACCATATATTTTCGTTTTTCACTGTTTAGTAAACGACATATTGTCCAACAGCATGAGCAGAACTTGACCATAAAAGATTTAGACCCGTTTTCCCCAACTTCAAAACCATCCATTACGACCACCAAGGAACTTAGTGATACGATAAATTTACCAAGTTCTGTTCTCTCCTKGGACGTTTTATAATTAAAACAAATAAAATGTTGACTCATTATTGCAACCAAATGAAAATTGTTGCTTCGTAACTGCTWTGTGTATTAAGTCACACATATATGATTTTTAACAAGAATTTGTGTTGATAGTTGAAATTTTTTTGCACTAGTTGAAGAGGGGGAAAATCACAGCTCACACATGTGTTTTTATAAATATAGAATAGAATACTGTCAATGGAGTGCTATCTGCAACTTTGGTGGCTATAAACTACATATTTGAGCACAAAAATAAATGTATGCTGTAAAAGTAGATTTGTAGAGACCACAGCAGCCGAGGTAAAGAGTAATTTTTTACATCTCAGCACCGACACAAAAAAAAACTTAACTTTGTGAGGGACTTGGTTGTTTACATAAACACAGACACACACACACACACACACACGCATTTACTACACAAGGCAGGTTTTGCAGTAAGCTCAGCAAACATGATCAAAGCAACAAAGCTCAGCAGAAGAGACACACATGTCCCCACATCTCGAGCAAAAAAAAAAAAAAAGTGTGCAACTCGCGCACATTGACAGAGCCACTTTATCAGTTCCAGGATCTGACTCAACGGCATTTACATATTCAACAAACTGTCACATCCGCAAATGCACACTGGAGCCCGAGGCATTTGTTTGAAGCAGATTAATATATTAAGCGAAGCATGAAGTATGCACAAAGTGACAATATATTCATTGTTTAGATGAGTCATTGTCATCTAAACAAGCGCGTGATGAGCTGTTAGTGTTACGAGGCCATTCTGAAGATTGAATAGAGTGTTCACTCAAGAATCAGCCAAGAAGTTTGCGTGAGTGATTTTATTCTTTTGTTTATTTATTTATTTATTATTACTGGCAATGAAACAAGTGTTTTTTAGTTTATTGGTCACATGGAGGCCACGTGGGGAAGTGTTAATCTACTAAAACAGAAAAAYTCTACAAATCAGAAAACTATGCTTGTGATTAATCTGTGTGTGTTTTTAAAACGTGTCGTTGCGTTTGTGGTTTTAACCTCATTGAGATCTCTGACTCGAACTCGCCGCCTCTCATTGTCGCTGTTTTAACCCGATCTCCACCACCTCCCACCACCCTTTTTTTTTCTTTCCTTTTCTTTTCGGCTTCTCCTGCGATTTATTGCGAGGGGCAGGCAGACAGCAGAGAAACCTCCCCTGTATGGAACGATCTGTCATCTCAACATTATCAGCCAAACACACCGCCTTCCATATTGTGCTACAAGGGCTTGGGCAAATTGCTATTTTTATTGGACATGATAAAGGAAATGCTGCCTTATGTTCACATTTTTTTTCCTTTTTTTTCTCCCCCCTCCYTTTTTTACTGCCCCACGTTGGAGCAGGACATGCAATGATTCACTACRCCGGAAACTAGTTTGTGTGGCTCAAAGAGATGTGTATTTGCGAGATAAAATGAGCAGGATTATGATTGGGAAATTGTCAACCATTAAACAACTGAGGATGTAACAGATCTTCGGAGTCATGTCAGTCATAACAGCAACGAGGCACAGGAGTTTTGCACGACTGGTTTTAATTAAAGAAAGAAATCACGAGGTGATAGATCTGTAAATGGAATCTTTAATTTCAGATTTACATAAAATGTGAAGACTGTTTACTTTTAAAACCATCTGGGCCAAGTTGCTAAATCAAGATGTCAAAAAGTCAGAAAAGGGTAAAGAGCAGAATGAAATGAGAAGGAGAGACCAAAAAAACAAATCTGACGGCAACAGGCAGACCTATTACCATGTTCTTTGGGCAAGATGTTGACTTCATCTGTCTGCTGTTCTTTTTTCCCCCTCTCCGTTCCCCTCTCCACTCTTCTCCTGCCTTTCCCTCTTCCTCAATCCTTCTCTCCCCGAGCCCTCGGCGCACCTGACAGCCAGCCCTGCACCAAACTGACAGGCCCTCAAACCGTGGCCAAGAAAGCGAACATTAATTAAGTCATTGCCGGACTGTAATTTCCTCGAGAAGTAAAAAAATTTCTTCACACGCGAAAAGGTTACCAAGACCTTTTCTGTGTCAAAATTACCATGCGTCATGAATATTAATGCGCTTAATGAAGACAACCTTTGGTTCATCAAGAATGTTCCAGTAGCAGGTGCCAAGCTGATAAACTCACTTGGTGAAGGCCGTTTTCTTTCTTCCTCCTCTCTCTATCCCTTTTTTCTTCCCTTTTTGCAGTTTTATGTCAGATCCTTGGAGAGTCGGTTATTTAAATCAACATCTTCCTCTCAGAATTTTACAGCTCTCATGGAAATGCACACGTCAACAAACCTACACACGGCTGAACGCTGTTTCATTGTCCTTGGGTTTGTCCCTCAGGCAGGCTTGTTTGACTCTGGTAATCAGATTACCAAAGAAAATGGTTTGAAAATGATTGTTTCCTCAGTCTTCAAACCTCATCTGATGTTTAAACTCATTACAGAGAAGTTAGTTATTTTAAAACTTAGTGCAAGGTCACTTTGATGAGTTGAATCGGACTTGATACTTTTGTTCTCATCAAATAATTTTAACTTGCTAATGAGTTAAAATATTACATCATACATTTTAGTGTATGAGAAAAGTACTCACAGATGTACTTGTACAATAGTACTTATGGTGCTTTTCTTATGTCTGTTTTTCCTGACTTGACTTGACAAGATTAGCTTGTTTTACAGAAGTGTACCAGTTACATCTGAAAAGAGGTTCTGTTTAAAAATTATGTTTGGCMTAGAAGTCAACCAATACAGTGGCTGATATTTGTGTTTTTTCACTTATTGGCATCAGCTGATACATGCATGTGTTCTCTGATCCATTAGAGCATTCAGCAGCTATGCCTTGAGATCACATTATCGCATTTCCACTCCCTCCCTGGCAGATAGTGGCTGGCAATGTTGTTGGACTGAKTGCCAACAACAACAATAGTAAGTTTTCAATTTTTAATGTATTTTTAACTGTCTAATTTAGCTGTATCTGTCCTTTGTAAGTCAGTGTCTGTCTCACTGTGGGTAAATTAAGGAAGAAAAAGCAATATTCAAGAATCTGCCCCAAAAATTCAGCAGCACATATCGGGGATCGGTTAGACAGATGTCAAAATAATTGGCATTAGCCTTATAAAACGGTATTCGTTGATCTCACACTTCTKAGCCTCCCTGGTAAGGTCTATTCAGGGGTTCTGGAGAGGAGGGTCCATCAGATAGTCGAATCTCGGATTCAGGAAGAGCAGTGTGGTTTTCGTCCTGGTTGTGGAACACTGGACCAGCTCTACACCCTCAGCGGGGTCCTGGAGGGTCCATGGGAGTTTGCTCAACCAGTCTACATGTGTTTTGTGGATTTGGAGAAGGCATTCGACCGTGTCCCTCAGGGACTCCTGTGGGGGGTACTCTGGGAGTATGGGGTACCAGGTCTGTTAATACGGACTGTTAGGTCCCTGTACGACCGGTGCCGTAGCTTGGTCCACATTGGAAGTCGGACTCATTTCCAGTGAGAGTTGGACTCCTCCAAGGTTGCCCAGCCAAGGTGTTGAGGGGATCCCTTTTGGTGACCTTAGGATCACATCTCTGCTTTTTGTGGATGATGTGGTCCTTTTGGTTTCATCAGATCGTGATCTCCAGCTCTCCCTGGAGCGGTTTGCAGCCGAGTGTGAAGCGGCTGGGATGAGGATCAGTGCCTTCAAATCCGAGACCATGGTCTTCAGCCGKAAAAGGGTAGGATGCCTTCTCCGGGTCAGGGAGGAGGTCCTGCCCCAAGTGGAGGAGTTTAGGTATCTCGGGKTCTTGTTCRTGAATGAGGGAAGAATGGAGCGGGATATTGACAGGCGGATTGGTGCTGCATCTGCAGTGATGCGGGCACTGTACTGGTCTGTCATGGTGAAGCGGGAGCTGAGCCAGAAGGTGAGGCTCTCAGTTTACTGGTCAGTCTACATTCCTACCCTCATCTATGGTCATGAGCTTTGGGTAGTGACTGAAAGAAGAAGATTGCGGATACAAGCGGCCGAAATGAGTTTCCTCTGCAGGGTGTCTGGGCTCTCCCTTAGAGATAGGGTGAGAAGCTCAGTCATTCAGGAGGGACTCAGAGTAGAGCCACTGCTCCTCCACATCRAGAGGAGCCAGTTGATGTGGCTCTGGCATCTGGTTAGGATGCCTCCTGGATGCCTCCCTGGAGAGGTGTTCTGGACATGTCCCACTGGGAGGAGGCCCAGAGGAAGACCCAGGACACACTGAAGGGACTATGTTTCTCGGCTGGCCTGGGAACACCTTGGGATTCCCCCAGACGAGCCGGGGAGAGGGAAGTCTGGGTCTCTCTGCATAGGCTGCTGCCTCYGCGAYCCGATCCCGGATAAGCGGCAGAAAATGGATGGACGGACAGACATTGATCTCTTGTTTGGCCCTACTCAAGGCAACCTCTAGGTCATCAAGTCAGAATTTAAAAAAATAACAGAACTGAGGTTGTTCAAGGATCTGTTTAGGAAATTATTTGTTCATGACCTTTCCACCAAATCTTACTTCCAAARACAGAAAGTATCCCATCAACATTCTAAAAGGAGAAAAATCAACATGAAATGCTTAAATTCATCCGCTAACTTCTTGTTTTTGTGATAATTAGTGAAAAAAATGTACCTATTGGCTTTAAAAATAGGAAGTTGTTTAGAATCTGTTTTATTATTTTTAAAGTCTAAAAATATTTTTTTAATTTTATTTTAGTTTTTACATTGGCTTATATCTATTTMAGCTGCACACAACTGATACTTTTTTTCCTGAACATAGCCTTCAAAATTTTGGTTTTTGAAATACTGAGAACCCAAAAATGGATGCCAGCTCATACAGCTTTACAGTTGCCATGGAAGGCTTTGCCTCATGTAAAAAAAAAAGGTTGCTCTCTAATAGAGAGTTTACAATTCATTCCACAGCACCTGCTTTTGGACAAGACAGTGAACCCCACTTTACTTGCCATGGCAACACCATATTCGAGAGAAAATGACAGTWGTTTTATCAACACAATTTACATTTTCGCTCCTTTCTTTTCTACATACACTATAAACTACTTAGAACTTAGTGACATTAGTAATGACAACTTTTTACGGAAAATAAGAAAGTACAGGGTCACCAAAAGCATTTCCTTTTGAGCTCAGCTCTGTGGATAAACTGTTCTTCACTCCTCCCTCACCGTCGTGGCACTGCCTGTTATTTCTGTGTTGGAAATGAGATGCAAAAACATTGACAGAACTCATTTACTGCGATGGAGGACTGCGTTCTGTGGAAAGGGGGACACAGATTATTACATCAACACACATGCTCAAAATCAGACCGACACACATTAGTGAAGGAAAATCTAATTAGGCAACATGTTTGAATAGCATCTTTGGTTGTTCTGTCAGGGATTTGTTCTCATGGTATCACAGAGCTGCGGCAGGCGGAGGAGATGTTGGTTGATTGTTTTTTGCTCCCCTACATCCAGGTGTTTGCTATGAGACATCATCACGACTGTGAGTGACCGCCTACCAAATGAGGATTTCCCTCTTGGCTCGTGCCCTAATTACACCAACAATAGGAAACTAAAACAAAAGTTAATTTAAGTTTAAAAAGGCAGGAAAATTTGCCTTTTTTGTGTCAAACCATGTTCCTCCTTTTGTTCCRTCAACATGGTGACAAAGAATGTGGTTCATCTTCTTGAGACAAAGGACCTCAGTCGCACACGTATGGACACATTTTTAAACACACACATAGACAAGAGCGCCGAGGTCTGCTGTCATACACCTCTCATTAATTCCTACCTGTCAGCCGGCTCCCCCTACCGTATCGGCCCCCCGAAAGGTGACAGCTTTCCAATGACTGACAAAGGCTCTTTAGGTGATACAGAAGATCCCTAGCAACCGCCAGCTTCTGTAAAGTGCCCCTCAAATGTCACTTTTGCCGCTCCGATACGTGCGCACTCACACGCCCACACACGGTATTTTTATAACAGAGGCCTGCTCTCAAGTCTTCAACCATCTTTGACATCCAGAGGCTGAGGGTGTCACAGAGGCCTCAGCTCTTAAAGCTTTTAACATCCGAGGAAGATGGCGTTGTTTGACAGGGCTATTGGAGGATGCTATTGTTGCGTGTAGTTTTCCTCCCAAGTGCAAAGGATTTGCTTGTTTTTTTTTCTCTTTTTCTGTTGTACGAGATAGATAAGGATGAGCGAGGAACAGAACCAAACTTTTCCCTCCCGTGTGTCCATTGAGCTGTCAGACGTTGAGTGGCAACAGCAAGCAGCTTTGGTGTCGATTTGCACTAGTTGGAAAGGGGTCAAGTAGAGAGAAATCTTGGCTTCTTGTAYTGACTTTACTCAACTGTCGAGGCCAATTCTATTGTGCAGTCTTACCTGTTTCCACTGGTAGAGCTGATAATAGCAGGCAGTGGCATGTTATATCTGACTGTGGTGAAATATTACAGTGGATACAGAAGAAGCAATAGTGCCAAAACTGCCAATACAAAATATTTAAAATGGGATCAAAAAGTAACAAAATAGATTATTATTTGCTTTTGATGTGTTAAGCTTA
The DNA here is from genome assembly GCF_001266775.1 of Austrofundulus limnaeus. Classification (NCBI taxonomy): domain Eukaryota; kingdom Metazoa; phylum Chordata; class Actinopteri; order Cyprinodontiformes; family Rivulidae; genus Austrofundulus; species Austrofundulus limnaeus. The sequence goes on from NW_013952458.1 coordinate 2,011,731, forward strand.
AGGCCCTGTCACACCAGACAACTTATGCCAAAACTGTTTCATAAGTTGGCATAAGTTGTCTAGTGTGACAGGGCCTTTAGGGAGGTGGTTGAAAAAACATGGTCTTGTCTGCTTACAATGACATCCCATCCACTTACTTTACTTCATTTTTATCAATGGTTGAAGGGAGTTGGTGCCCAATGCCACGTTCAAATGGCAAGATTTTACAATTGTCCTGTGAGATTCCACACAAATCACAGATGTGGCAGGTTTGGTCCAACAGTGTGTGGTGTGCAGTCAGTCATTTCACTCACAAACATGATGATATCAGACGGGAACACGTTAGACGTCCACCAGAGTTTTTAGTGTGCCATGGTAGGTATTTTGTCTTCTTTATTTCAGATTCCCCTCCGTGTTCCTGTCACCACACTTTCTGATTGGCTACACATCACATTCAACGGGCTGCCTGCTGAATATCAGCGATTTGAGGTTAGAGTGGTCCTGATGTCCTTCCGAGCAGACTAGATCACACAGTAGGAATATCTCATGAGATTGTCTTCAGATGGTGTTACAGCTGTGCAGTATTTGAGCTGTTGCCTCTCAGCAAGTAGGTTGTTGGGTCGAATCCTGGCTGAGTACCTTTCTGAGTAGCGTTTTTCTCTGGGCGCTCCAGTTTCTTCCCAGGCTAATTGACCCGTCCTGGGTGCGCCCTGCTCCTCACACTGTGACTGCTGGAAATTGGGCACCAGTGACCACCATGACCCTGAAAGGAAGAAGCAAGTTAAAACAATGGATGGATTATCCGTAGAAGCATCACGTTAATCGAGGCATCCTTAAGATTGTCGGAAGGGCAAAATCGGGCCAAAAATTGGCACAATTATCTTGCCATGTGGACCAGGCATAACTCCAGCAGTCATTGGTTGAGAAGTAGTGTGCACACTGGACAAGTTGTCAGCTCATCACAGGGCCAAAGAAAACTGAAACAAACATTTAGCCTCACATGCATACCTTGAGACTAATTAGAGTTAACAATTAACTTGATATGCATCCCTTTTGGTCTGTAGAATTACAGACGATTACCCAGAGAAAACCCACTCTTACAAAGGGAGAATATTTACACACAAAGGCTTCTTGCAGAGAGAACACAGCTCTAACATCTGTCCACCTGAWGACCAATTTATGTGAAGGTAATATAACTGATGTGTCCCTGTTTACCATCCTGACAACATGCTCAAAGACATTTTAAACTTTMTTTTAAAACTTTTTGCAAGCTGTTATTGTGTTTTTGTCTTTTAGTTTGGATACCAAACAGATCAGTTCACAACAGCTCAAAGAATTTGCAGTGCAAAATTGTAAAAATGCACAATGGTCTTGTGATCAGATTCTACTACACAGCCAGAATGGGAGTTTGAAAAAAGATTGTTTTAAATAGCACCACTTAATCAAAACATAATTTTTAATAACCTAGATTTTATGTCTTTGATTTTACAATATTCACGTCTAAGCCAGTATTGCCTTTAAAAAATGGTTTTTAAGAAGTTGAAAATATCAGAATTTCCTGCAGAATTTGATCATAAAACACATGTGGCACACCTCAAAAGTTCACGACGCATAAAAAACTTAATGTGCATGGCCTTCACTTTTACAGGCTCATAAAATGCTGAAGTTAAGCTTAAATTTTCTTTATAATGTAACAGTAATAATTTATTAAGACTAGAATTTGTTACTGGTGATCTACACAAGGAGAGACTTGAAAAACTTGGGTTTGATATCCACACGCTCAGCTGCAGAAAGGTCAATAATCATTTTTACTACGAGCCTAATGATATTCATGTTCATAGCCGCCACCTTCAAATTGGATTTTGTGGATAGCGATTGACTTTATTCTTCTGTCTTTAAAATATTCATCTGAGTGAACTACATTGTCACTATCCAGATACATCTGTGTGAGGAGGCCTAGCAATTCAGAGGTATTTGGAATAAATGTAAGCAGATGTTTAACTTTATGGGGGAAAGTKTTGCCTTTATTGACTGGAGTCTACAAAACAAAAGTTTTTTTTAATAATCTGTGGTAACACATGCAGTACCAAAGTCTCCATAGTTCTTCTACATCTACCTGAAAAACAAATGAGATCATCTCCACTGTGCTACACAAAGACAACTCMAAGTGAACAGGAAAACAAGGTTAAATGGCCACATTTAAACTCGGTGCTCTTTCCGGACGTTACTGATGTAGTCTGGTGTGTGCGTGTCCTCAGACATGGGCAGGCCTGGCAGCTCTGCCTACTACTTGATTAGGCCACTCTGACAACCCAACAGCCTGGTAAGGTCAAGCCCTAAAGAGTGTCAGAGAGGTGGGATGATGATCTATCTCTCCATTGCCTCCATTTTTAACCTATTGACTTTGTTGTTTTTCTCCAGCATATCAGCATCAACTCTTTACCCTTCTGCTGGGGACGTGTCTCCCATCAGAACAAGACAGGTACAATGTTAACTCGTTGTGTGCCTACTGAGTGGACTTGTTGTTAACAATGGCAAACAATGCTGTGCTATCTTAATGTCTCTCCACCGCTACCAATTGTTTGGAACAGTTGAAGAAATTGTTCATTTTTTTAAGGATGTCATTCATTTTATTTAGGGTGAATAATATYTTTTGTAAAGACTTTCCTGCATGTTTCTAAACATCAAGCAATGTTTGCAGTTTTAAGTCATTGGAACTTATCATGCTAAATCCACCATTTTAGCTGTTAAATGTATTGTGTGTGTGTGTGTGTGTGTGTGTGTGTGTGTGTGTGTGTGTGTGTGTGTGTGTGTGTGTGTTCCTGGAGTCTCTAGGAGTGCAGAAAACTCAAATTTAGTCTCTCCTGGTGCTACATAGATATCTTTGTATTCTGTTTGGGTCATATTTTTCATTCAGTTCAGTTTTCTCTATTCTATATCAATTTTGAACAATAACGTCGCAATATTTKCTGTGAAACTGCTAAATAAGGTCATGGACTTGTGTATTACTAGTTTTGTGTATCTGCAGTTCTGAAGATTTGTCATCTTTATTCTCCTCTCGCTCTGGGTCAGTCTCTGGCTCCAACATAAGGCTGGATGGACAAGTCTTCCATTGTTGACATCCTTTTTTGTGCTGTTAGATAATTGTATCTCTTCTATCAAACTACAAAAAAATGGCGAATGGGGTGGAGTGGACGGTAACCAATGGGGATTGTGTCTCAACTCAGGGGCTGTATACCACGGCCCATGGAGGCCACACTCTTTACAGTCCGAATAGGCTGCCTTTGAAATGAGGTGGTTTAATCTTCAGATGTTGTATGTTTGAGTTCCAATTCAAATCACCTTCATATGCAAATGAGTTGCTCTGATGCGCCTCAGAATGTGGATGAAGGAGGGGCTTGTGGAGCTACAATAACAAGGAATTCAGACCAAAGCATTGCAGTTCCACTTTATATATTCTCCAACTCAATGATTTAAATGTAAAAAGGAAGGATTTTAAAACTCATTTAAACTCCACTTTATCTTCTGATTATGAAATACATTGATGAAGACATGAAAAGTGTTTATGTAACGGTGYAMACAATTAAGCAGAAAACTTATATGCCGATAAAATACAGTACATACAGCAACTTTGTGCAATTGTTACAATTTTTAAATGAACTCTAAACCCCCATTCCACAACTGTGTTGTGTTTACTTCTGTTTCCTTGTTTAGAGTTCAGATCTAGCCCCTCAGCTCCACAGTGAGAACACAACACCAGTGTTGTTATTGGTTTACCAAAGTAAAGAAACAGATTTCCCCATCTCTGTTTTTATTTCTACACCTGACTCTTATCGAGCTCCATCAAATTTTAATGTGAAAGGGAACAGCTGTATAACAAGAGATCAAAATAACAACATTCGGTAGCAGGACACTCAGTTGTTTTGCTGCTTCCATTTTTTTCAGCATTTGATGCATTGCTTTTCAACCATTGGTTTATTTTAATCACGTACTTTTTACTTTTGATCTGAACTTGTTTAGGTTTAAGCATTGATTTTTTTTTCTAGTTAAGTTACACAAAATAAKTTCAGGAGATTTTTGTGTGTCATGTTAAAAAAACGAGAACCACTCCCTGTCTTGGCCGGCAATATCATGAACCTTAATCTTTTTTCACATATTTCTAAAACATCATTCACCAGGAACACCCTACATGAAGTGATTCACTTGTTATTGGATAAGACTTAGTTTGTTTCTGTGAAGACGTGTATTTCTATCACAAAGCTAAAGGAATGAGCTGTTTCCCAGGATGTGAGGCTAGTTTGGTGACAACAGCTGCTGAGATCCAGATGTTTCTGAGCCACATGTCCTGCACGCTGCTGCTTCTTCAGGCCCATCTCATTCAATCGAATCTAACAGTGAGTGCACGTATTTCAGCTCATAATGCTGCATAAAACGCTGCATGTGTACAGATCAKGATTACCGCCTTACATCACTCATGATTTCCTTTGCATCTGAAAACAAATGGGTGAATAATTAACAAGTCCACGTGAATCCGGACATTATAAAAGGATGCTGCCCCCCCTTGGGTGTTTGTGTGTACCTTTTGCGTCAGCGTCTTTTCATGAACAACAGGCGGGGTTGTGTTACTTGTGTGTGTGGGGGGGGGGRGGGGAGTAGCACGTGTCTGTGCTCAGGTGGCAGACACCCTCGGTAAATCATTTCAGATCCATTTATTCAGAGGCCTGTGTGCAGACGACACCTGCACAATGCTGCCAAAGAAGTGCCACAATGTCAGCGACTTCGTTTGCAGCTCTGACCCCCCCCCCACACCTCCACCACCCTTCCCTCCCCAGCTGCTGTGTGCCTCTGCGAACGTACATCTGTTTGTGTGCGAGCATACCTACTGTATGCTACGTCTTTATTTGTGTCTTGTGGTATTCAGTGTCTGTTTATGTTGGGGCTGCTCTGTCAAACGTGTCTTATTCAGAGAGAAGCCGAGGCTGTGTTGCTTCCAATGACTTTTGCTTTAAATCTAGCTTCACTACTGAGAATAACTTGGTAATTAAATTACTTTAATGAACAAACCGATGCTAAAATGAAGGAATCTTTGGTTCTTTAATAGCAAAATTAATTATAAAACGCTCCAGATCAAATTAAAGTTATTTTTAGTCCCGATTTGTATTTTTTTTTATATGACAGCTGTCTTACTGTGTTCAAAATGAGCTCATTTGCGTTTGTCATTCGCACGCTGACAGTCAGTTGTGACAGTTGTAAAGTGTTCTTGAAAAAGCGCCCAACGCGGACACTCAAGGCAGTCAGACGAAAGATTTTGCAGGCTGTGATGTCTGTGTGTCAAATTACTTATCTCACTAAGCATATGCTAGCACTTCAGAATCATATACTTCAAACCCAGGATCTTTCAAAAGCGTCAAAAAAAAGGACTGTCTCCTTCAACACATCAGTCATGTAGCCAACAGCAAAATGAGCGAGATGTCATTTGCACTCAACCAAAAGCTTCCAGAGACGTTTAAAGACACTTTTGATGACTGTTTCAATTTGGAAAGTCTGTTAATGATCCCGTCTCAGCTGCCTTTTRTGCCTTCTTTTTTTTTTTACAAGTGAATGACAAAGAGGACTTAGATGTGCACTTCAGCTGAAGCAATTGCCAATTATTGATTTGAGTCTTGAAGACTAATAGTAACTCTCTGCACTACTCATTATTCAGCTGTTGGCCAAGAGTTTGTTTTTTTTTTTTAATTTGATGAAGAAATTGATGTCATTGTCAATTCAGCTTCTTATTAATGACGAAACATGAACTAACGATTCCCACTGTCACACATTTTGTGCAAATAACAAAACATTTGTTTGATGGGCTAAAATAAAATTAAAATAACAACACTGACCTACTAAAGTGTGAGTTCAAAAGTATTTCAGTTCTCAATAGAACTACTTGGTTTGTTTCAGATCAGTTGTTACTGAAGTCTGAACTGTTGCGTTGTGTTAAATGACCAGTTTAGTTCTTGATGCTTAAATAAACAGGAGAGAAATATGAGCTGAGACTAAAAGGGGGCTAATTAAATTGGTGAACGTGTGTGTAAGAGTKTCGATTAAAGGGAAATCAGCTGACAACAAAAATGTTGTGACAAAACACCCTTCCTGACAATGGCAACTACTTTATGGAACTGAAAGTTGAGGCGAAGGAAACATTTTTTTTCTTTGAAATACTCAACTTTTTTAATTGGGTTTTATTCTGTGCAGCTTGAGAGAAAAAGGGAAGGTAATGATTGTTCACATTTAATTCAGTGGGGACAGTTTAATGCTTGAGCTGGGAGAAGTTTCAAAGTGATAATTCAGATATTTTAAAATGGGGTTTTGTGGAAAGGTCATGAACAGATATTATCTTACCTGTTGTAGATGGCTCTCTTTTTTTATTTTCTTTGGAGACAAAATGTTTGTTCTGACCAGCAGCTGTTGGTCACCATGTTGGGCCAAGACACAATGGATTACTTCCATTCTATAAGAGCTTTAACTAAAAAAAGATTACTTCGCATTGTAGGTGAACAGATTTTGGAAACCCTTACACAGTTATTTAGATTCAATTCTATGTTTTTTTTTTATTTACCCATAAAACATCAGAATCTAGCTGTAGCACTTTTGGTGCAGCTTGGGTCACCTTTGACAGAAATATAATTAATACATTTAACATATTTATTCATGTATAATACAATCTCATGTATAATACGACCCCCCTTTTTTGAGCTTAAAAAGCATAACAAATTTAATCCTCAAAATACCTCCATTTTCATATAGACTTCAAGATTTTTCAGCCTTTGCGGTCTTTATACACATCAGTAAAATGATCATTGGACTGTTCATTTTATTTTAACAACATATGTACTAAAAGGTATTTTGACAACAATATATTTCAGCTGTAGCAGCATCATATGAATTCTGGTATTTTACACATAGTCCACCAGGATGCGCCAACACAAAAGTCAGGGAATTCACATAAGATTTGGGCCAGCTTCAAGCAGATACAAGCAGATTACTTCTTACTCGCGTGCGCCCCCTCTGGTGGGGAAACTTTTTTCAGGGATACAAACTTTTTTAGAACACCGGTAGACGACAGCCATTACAGACGAACATGTGTTTGTTGTTGTTCCAGCAGCGGCCCGGTCACACGCTAATGTCATTAGTTTATTATCATTACTGAGCTGCAGGACTGCTTTTTTTTACCCCTTTTTTAACATCCTGTCGCCTGCTTGGATCTGTTAATATCTCGTTCTAAAGCATGGAGTGTCACAGGTGAGCTCGTTTCAACTGCTTTTTACAATGCAGTCTCATTTCCGGACTCAATAATTTTGCCAATATTTCTGTTAAAATACATAAGTAAAAATATTTATCCAAGTATAATACTACCCCCCCCCCCCAACTTTATGGATGATTTTATGGATTAAATTTTACGTATTATACTTGAATAAATACGGTACTTGAATAATTGTGTAATTCAAAATAATATCACTGTGAGTTGTACTCAAGGGTAGATTGGCCTGCTCTGGCCACTGGAAGGCTCTGYCATTGGTATACATTAATATACAAGGCAATGTGGACTTCTTCCCTCTTACATTTGTAAAAGAAAAGCACTGYCTCTTACTCCAGCCGCTTGCAAGACTTTTTGATGCTTTCTGTTCCATTTTGCTTGGACTGAATTGGAAAGAAAGGCTTTTATCCATTCTGCACCTTCTACATGGAATACAGTGCAGAAAGACTGGAAACTGTCTGAGTTCATTTCACTGAGTGCTTGACTGACTCCATAACTTGCACCTGTTGTTTTGAATTTGTTTTAATTTAAATTTTTTAATGTATTTTTTTCTATTTGATGTTTTTAAGTTTGTCTTATTAAGATGTGAAACTATGTGTTACATTTGCTGCTGCTGCTGCCAATYTTGGCCAGGTCTCGCTTGAAAAAGAAGTTTTTAATTTCAATGGGACTTCCTGGTTAAATAAAGGTTATAATAATAATAATAATAATAAAGTGCATTGTATATGTTATTAAAAAAGCTACGCATTTTATTTATTTTATTTATTTATTTAGAATTAAAGTTGCTTTAAAATGTTAGCAATCCACTTTTTTCTTTTCCCTCTTAAACTAGCCATTAGCTCATCAGTCCACCATTTTTTGTTGTTGTTTTTTTTAACAAGAATTGTTAAAAGAGCTATCTGCTGCAGGTAAGCTATTAACTGTTCAGGCCCTGCGTTCAGAAGCAAGGCAACCATATTATTTATGCAATAAACATGTTTAAAGAAAATGTCATCCATGAAGTCAGAGATGCTAATCTGTCTGAACTTTGATCCACAGGACGCATTTGTGATCAGTGGAAGCATCATGACCCGCTGCACCATTCCCTGAGGACTTTATTTTTTTGTCCACAGTTACTTCTGTCTCACCTTGTGTTACAGTCCTCCGTCTGACAGACTCACAACGTGCAGATGCAAAAACATACAGTCTAACCTCACAGTTGCTCAAACCCAACCCCCACCTCACCTTTCTCACCTTTGACCTCTTGTCAGGGGATGTTTATGGGCCATTGTTTGCAGTGCTGATGCTTATTGTCATTGGTTGATTCCATTACTCAGAGCCCTCTGATAAATGAGCATCCCTGATGTCCATTGATATGAGTGTCCTTGACCACTGGGACAAAAGCAATAAAGGTTGGAGGAAAATTTGGGTGTTCATCTATTATCCAGTTGGTCTTTGATTTGCAGGTGTGATGAAGTTAAATTGCAGAAAAAATCATTCAAGAGACTAAAAATGTGTTTTGTATGCGTTTAACCAAATAATAGAAAATATTTTAGTTAAATCATTTTGACAAGATTTGGGAGGCGTATTTGAACAGCAGAGGAAAGTTCTAAAAATTTTCAACCACTGTTACTGCATTTACAAATCCATAGTTGACTTCTGTTTTGACTAAATACAACCAATTCAGTCATTAGAGAATCAGAGCACTTATCTATTCAAAAAGGGGCTGTATATTGGCTGGTAGGACTGGAGAACATCAAGAGTCAGAAACACTCACCCGTCCTTATAATATCCCCCATTCTAATCTAATAGCTTTTGTTGGGATGCCAGGCGGTTTCCCAAAAACCTCACACCACTAGCCACAGCTTCCATTATCTCTGCTGCCAATATCCTTTACAAGATTTAAATGTTTTTTTTTCTTTTTTTGTTCACGCTGTTAAAAGTCCACATTTTATTTTTGGGCTGAGAAAGCAGACCTGCTGAATATCTGTAAGGGTTTCTTTAAAATTTTTATCTAAAGAAGCGAGGCAATTTGTAATTTTATGATTTAAATCTGAACTTCAGGCATGTTTGTCTTCAAAGACAAATGTGGGCCATTTACAGCATTAAGACGTGTTATAGTCGAGATTAGGGTACAGCTATGAGCACAGGCTGCAAAATGGTGCCTGTATAACAAATAACACACATTAGCAACAGGCAAAGTAATTTAAGGTATTATTCATATACTTTTCTATTGGTTCAGACCCTAAATAAAAACAAACACTAATATGTATAAACTTTATTTGTGCAGATCTTTACAATACATAAGTATGAAGTGATTTATGGGAACAATTTATTTATGTATATCAGGAACAGACAAAACAATAGTCATAAATGAATGTGACAAATTGTATAAATATTCGTACAGTTAAAAATAAATAAAAGACTGGACAGAACTGTTAGAAATACATGAAATACATGAAAAATAACCAATAATAATTACTTCAACTGAATGCATCAACAATATTTCAAATAGCATTAAAAAAGATCCAGGACCTGACCTACTTATGGAAAATCCTTCCATAAMGGTTCATTAATAAAACAAATAGTAGCATTTTTGATGGAATTCATACCAACGTTTTAAACAAATCCTCATTAAATCTTGAAGTATGTATTGGTCAGGGCTATGACCACKAAAAATTATAGTTCAAGATCTGTGAAAACATGAACTGAAAAACCCCAATATCGGCATTTTCCACCTGTTTTGCCTTGGTCTCAATCACATGATCAAAGTCCAAGTAAACTCTGTGTTCTGGCCCCTGGAAATTATGAGGACAATTTTCCCTTYGTCTAATTTAATTAGTATTCTTAACCCTCTAAAGCAGATGAGCTTGAAGTGAAGGATTTTTTTCAGAAGCCGCACTTCACCAGCTGACAACCACAATTACCGATGGGAAGAGATGTACTCCGATTTAACCGTACTGAATCCTGGATGTAGTGTCAGTGAGGGATTGGCCGTGCTGTTGGGTGACAGAGCGATGAAACCTCATTGATAGCTAAAACATTTACCGTGGTTTGCAGCTATTGTCGTTTTTCACCGAGCCGAGGTGCCATCGATCAGGATGATATCCGGCAGATGGAAACGTCTAGTTAAAGGCTCGTGTTTAACAAGCTTTTCTGCCGTTTCCCCAAAAACTCTCCCACAAAGACTTTCCATTGTTAGTCTGCTCGAAGACAGAGTCGTTCTGTTTCTCAGATCTGTCTTTTGTCAGACTACTTTCCTGAGATAATAGCTTTCTTAGATCAGACAAAACAATGTGTTTCAGGTAGAAGCGCAGCMAGATTTCTGTCTTTGATCAAGAAATTAGCTCCATTTTGTTAAAACCTATTGATCATTGAGCCAGATCCTTCCTAAACCCATCTACTGGACTGTTCTGTGTTTGTCCGTGTTCCTTTAACTCAAAAACAGCCAGAAAATAGGAGCCTYCGATAAAACTAACAATAATAGCATTGTAATATGCAAAGTTATGCAAATTTTATGCATACTGTCATCCTACATTGTGGCTGTTCTTCATTTATTTCAAAAGATATGGCCGCAATTAGATGACAATTGATTGAAATCATGTGCGTTTTACAACGCGGTTACTTTTGAGAGCTGACAGGGTGTCGTACAATTCGGCGACAGTATATTTTCCCCCCGCACGCGGAGATTAACTGCTATTATTGACCCTGACGCAAACCAGCGGGTGATACATTTCAGACAAACTGCTTGCGAACGGTCTCAGCGATTTGCATGTGGCGTGTCATTTACCATATTTCTTGATCATCAAATGATTCATCCTTTAATATAAAGCCACAGCACAACGCGATAYGGGTGCCATACCTTAACACTGACTTTAATACATCCAGGACAGAAATCTAAAGTGATAGTTTAAGAGCTGGAAAAAAAAAAAAGAAGAAGTCTTATCTGTTATGACTTGCTTTGTGTTTTGGTTATTTTTCTTCTTCTTCCTCCTCCCTCTCTGCTTGGAAGGAAGAGGTGCAGTTGATGAATTCTTAAGCAGATCTTGCTGATAATTGTATTTCATAACTGTCATACAGAGAGGGACTGTCCGCTGAGAAGCTATTTGTGTCACTGCATCTCCAGCAACCCTAACTCCCCCCCACCTCCACCACAACCCCCCCAACCTCTCTTCCTCTGCAGCCTCTTCAATAAAACTCAAATCACGACAGGGTTTGTTGAGTCTTACCTCCCAAGGTTATTAAATCCAAATGGAGAATTTACGGGTGACACTTCGCAACAATTAATCCGAGGTGCTTGATTAATAAAGTTTGCTCRCCTTCCCCCTCCACGGCCCACCTTTTAGTTTCCTTTCTTCCTCTTCTTCCCTTGTCCATCGCTAAAGTTATCTTGTTTGAGTGGGGTTGGGGGGCAGGGTTCACAGACGTACGGCTGGCAGGATGGCTGTCAGCCACGACATGAGTGTCACTCTTTTTGATTAATGGGGCATCGTGACCCCGCCCACTTAACCGCCCCTCCTCTCCAGGTAAAAATAGATGTGGGCCAAGTTGCGCTCTCCRTTTGGACCTGATTGGAAAGAAAAAGAAAAGAAAAATGCTGACAGGAGAGAGTAAGGACGAGAAATAAAAAGATTTTGAGAAAGTTGCGAAAGGGAGAGCGCAGGGATGATCACACGGAGGCAAAAGTAGAGCAAAGMAAAGGGAAAACGTGAGAGGTTAGACACGGAAGAAGAGGATTTTAGGAGAATGTCGCCTACCTAACCTTCACATCATGTTGAGTCAGATGAGATTAATTAGTTGAGTGAGGCTGAGCAATTAGGTCAGGAGTTTAGTGGTGTGTGTGTGCACGACCGTGTGCATATGCATACCTTTTTCTGATCTTTTTTCAGCAAGATTTATTTTATCAAGTAAATAAATTTACCTCTCCTGTACTCCTACCAGAACAAATCAGCCAGTAACTTAAAAAAATGTTAGAGTACTTTAGGATTTAAAATCCTTTTAATATTTACATTAAAGATTTATTTGTTGAATTTACTGATAAATCACCTTAAATCCTGTTTTCTTTCCTGTTTTTCTGAGTAAAAGTGTGTTCTGCTTCGTGTTTTGTTGCTGCAGAAATGAAGCTCTAGATTGTGTTAAAATAGCAAACCCGTCAGACAAATCCTTGAACCAGTAAAGGCTTACAAAAGATCATATTTAACAATGATGGCTATATATTTTCCTTTTTGCAATTAAAGAGTCCCTCTGTGTAATTTAATGCTTCTTTTCAAGTGTCGAGTCCCCTGAGACTTGGCCTGTAGCTTTGCCATTGCTCTTGGTGATTATCATTAATGAATGTCGGYGAGGACCATCCCTCAATGTGACTAGAGAGGAAACACAAGCCCTAATTAAAGGTTCCTATTCATAAATATACGCCTGGAACTACACGGCTCGAGCAGCGCTATGCACACAAGTCATGTTAATGTCAGAAAAAGCCCATTTTTAAGAGCATTTTCTCCCCTTAATATGCGGCACACCAGCGGCTGTGACAGATCTCAGCAGCTGAAGCTTYGCCGTGCAGTTTGAGATCCGCAGATTTAAATTTGAGCGTAAAGCTCAAGATTAGGACGCTCTAATTTGACACACGAGAAGGACCGAAGACAAAAAGATTGGACGGCATGCTGTTTAACAGAGCATTAGGGTCCGTTTTGGGGCACTTTTTCGAGCAAAAGGTCCAAGGGTCGTGGTTGAAAGTTGGAGAATGTGCAAGAAAAAGAACTGTTTATCAAGTTTATAGAATATTTTTGGTGAAAATGACCTTAATTGCTTAGTCATACGTTCTAATCCTTTTAATTGTTCTAAATGGAGACTGTCAGCTGCGCTCATGAACACAATTGGGTGTATTGTCACATCACTTTCCCAGGCAAAGCTGTTGGTTATTTTCATGCAGAGAAGATCATGTTAACATTGAGAATAATATTCCACTTTTTTTTAACTAAAAAACTCTTGTCGAGGAAAAAAAACAGGAGGGGGGAGGGGGGGCTTGAAAAGATAAACATTTGGCTGCTTCTCTTTCATCCTTAATGGCAGAAAAATGCTAATTGGAGTGCATGTGTCAGAGAAAACAAAAGCCAAGGGAGGAGGAGAGGGAAGCATGCGTGTGTGTGTGTGTGTGTGTGTGTGTGTGTGTGTGTGTGTGTGTGTGTGTGTGTGTGTG
>NW_013952458.1:2025194-2028377 GCF_001266775.1 Austrofundulus limnaeus
GTGTGTGTGTGTGTGTGTGTGTGTTGGGGGGGTGGTGTATGTGTGTGTCAACGATGCTGGTATTTTGAAATGGGAATATGTCACTTTGCTCAAACGCAGCTGGATTTTTAAGCAAGCTTGTTCCAGGAAGCAGGGAATTTGTCACAATAAAGTTTGGCCCCGKGTGCTACGTGGCGCAGCTCGTGTGTAGAAGAAGAAAGATATATAAGGAATGTGTAGATATTTTGTATCTTTCTGCTGAACAACTCTTGCAGGGGAAAGCAAGCTAAAATTTGGTTCTCGCTGTTTTTTTTCCCCCCTCGTCTTTGAGGAATAACACCTCCAATCCCTCGCAGACTGGAATCCCTTTAATAAACTCGCATCTGTCACCGCGGTGCGGCGTTTCATCACATTCTTCATCCAAACTGACAAAATCAAGAATGAAACCTTAGGTTGGGATTACAAACCTTTAATTGCATTGTCAAAACTGTGGCAACATATCATCCTTAAGTCACATTAAACAAGTGGTGGAAAAGTAAATCTCTATAAAATATTACGAAAAAAAAGCTCTTCTTTCTCCACTGCTCTCTATGGCATTTTAATTATGCGGTCTTTATCTTGCAGATGTGCAGATAGAGCTCATGTCAAAGTTAGAGCCTTTTCTTTATTAATTTCTCACTATATATTTTTATATTCAGCCTGTCGATGAGTGTCTGGAATCTGATAGCATCCATCATTGATAGATTACTCAAGATTATGAAGAGAGGTCTTATCATAAAATGCAYGAGGAGCTATCAAACCTCCAAATGTTAACTTATTTGAATGGTGCAGATAGGAGGAATGAAGAAAACACTCGGTTTCGGCTCTCCAAGAAAAGGTTTTTCATTTTAGCAATAAACATTTCAGACCTCTGACAACGAATCTGAGCTGCACTAATCGTATGCGTCGGCCGGAATGACCTGAAGTAGTCGAGATCTGAGGTTTAGCTCGGCAAAACGCTCAGGTAATTAGCCACGGGCCAACATGTGAAACACTGGATCAATTATTTATAATATTAAAATGTAGGCAAAAAATACTTGATTTCTATCAGCATGTTTTAGGATAATTTAGTTCAAACTATAATCTCTAACTAAATCAGAAAAACTATTTTAGACAGTGAGAGTAWAACTAATTTCCTCATAAGGTCAAAAGATCATACTGTTACAAATGTATCTTGTAATATAATCATTCTAGCATATTGTATTAAATTGATTTGTACTGTACTTTTATCGTAACATCATATAGTATCTAACAAGTGTTTCAAAATAAAAGTATCAGCAGTATTAAATCGTGTCACATCAGACAATATCATACTTTATGGTATTGTGTTGCATTATATATATTATCAAAGTGTTTTAATAGCTTCATGTATATACAGTACAGCATGCTATTGTATTTTATTGGTGTGGTATTTTATTGCATTGTATCAACTTGTAGTTTATAGTGTTCTATCTGTTTCAAATTGTGCATTACTGAGTTTTATTGGTTCACATTTTATTGCATATTTCATCAACAGACAAAAAAAATGAGTAAAACATGGAAAAGATTTGTTATTACACTAAAACACTTTTTCATTGTCAAACAAACATTAATAAAATAAATCCAGCTGCAGCATATGGCTTTGATTCTCTATGTTTTTTAGAGTTGGTTTAAAAAAGGAGCTTGTCTATGAATGGTAGCAGAAAAGGACCCATCATTGATTAATATTACCCAAGATTATTAAAAAAACTGTTTTATCTTGATGTATAAAAACTTTCATCTTCTCTAATGTTAATTTATTTGAATGACCAAGTGGAAGGAAATTTTTTCAGCTCTCAGAGCAGATTTTAGGTTTGGCCTCAAGCCTGAAATATTGCAACAAATCTGGTGGGTTATTAATTGTTTCTTTATGTCAGAACAGAACAGCCTAAAGTGTTCAACATCAGAGATTTAGCCTAAACAAAACGCTCAGGTAATTAGCCGTAGGCCAACATGAAACACTAGATGAATTATTTATTGTATTAAGCAATGGGCTTTAAATATTGAATTTTATCAACACGTTTAAGTCAAAATAAAAGCTTTGACGTAACTAAATTGAATTAATTGATAGTGCTGAGCCTAAAAGTGCTTTCTAGGTTGCTGTGTTGAATTAGATTGTCATTTTGTATTGTATGTTTTAAATGTGACCTCTCCTTGTGACCTTTGGTCAGGTCACTATTGGAAAACAAACACCGATCTCAAAATGTTTTMATCTGGGTAAATAAATGTGGTGATATGTAAAAAGTGTTTTTCACTTGCACTAAATGRTGTTTTAATTACCTAGCATAGCTGCAAACAAAAGAAACTCAACTGCTGTCGTTTTCCTGTAAAATAAATTTGCTTTCTTAATTTCCTTTGGTTTTATTAAGACTCATAAAAGTGGGTCATGTGATCCAAATGATGTCGACAATTAGTGAATGAAAAGAAGCAAAATAGTTGCAAAGATGGAAAAGATAAAGAGGAGCAAAACAAGAAAAGGAGCGTGGAGTCACTGTGTTTGGAGCGATTTGTTGTTGTTTACTTTTTTTAAAGACTATTTTTTTTTTCTTTTTGCGTTTGACCATCAAAGTAAGGCACGACGGCGTGTTCAAAGATTCCAACAAAACGTGAAAGCACAAACATCAAGACTCAAAGTTGGCTTTATTTTCCTTCTTAAACTGTTAGTTGGGTTTTACAAGAAGAAGCTCAAAAGGTTAAAAAAATAATCAAATAGTACAAAAGTGAAAAACAATAAAACATTATGACATGCAGATTATTCCTCACACAGTGTGAAAAAGAAAACCTACACAGCTATTTATCAAATGCATTCCCAACAATGGTGAAATTATTGCCACCGCTTGCTCGGAATCAACTTGTTTTGTTGTATTTTTTTTTTTTCCTCACCTGACTTGACAATCTGCAGCACGTCTTTCGTATTATCATCATCTCTTTACGTGGTCGTGTCAGACCTGGATGGAGAGAGAAAAAAAAAGAGGAACGAAACCAAACAAATTCAGCTTTAATACGTGTGGATGTACATGACAACACGCGTGTTCTCGCTCTGCACACAGACGGGGAGGAAACAGGACGACGTGTCGGCGTGCTGTCACCGTTACATGGAAGAGGTGTACAAGTGTGTGTGTGTGTGTGTGTGTGTGTGTGTGTGTG
>NW_013952458.1:2028467-2032267 GCF_001266775.1 Austrofundulus limnaeus
GTGTGTGTGTGTGTGTGTGTGTGTGTGTGTGTGTGTGTGTGTGTGTGTGTGTTTTGGACACATGCAAGCAGTTGAATCAGAATGAGTGATTTGGACCTCTGGTTTATATGTTGGGCAAAAAGTCACTTTTCCCTCTAACATGTTGGGAATGTTTACTTGTGTTCAACTTCGAGGTCACAAATATAAGGTGGGATATAAAGAATAAGAGGTTGAACGTTTTAATTGAAGGAAAAAAAGTGTAATTTTCTGAAAACATCTTGACATTTCTGTGCAGAAAAGCCCCCCCTCTGCTGGCCCAGAATCAGATCTTGCACAAGGAAATCTCTTTTTTCACTCCTCTGGTGCAAACCCCGTAACCTTTGCAGGAGCAGAACCGCAGTCCACATAAACAAATATTGCTGAAAAAGCTTTTAGCCAAGGCTGAATTGATTAAAATATGCTTGCATCATGCAGTTTGAGACAGCAAACGAGTATCTGTTYAGGTAAAATCTCAACTTTCTGTCAAAATGTGACATCACAAATGTTTTCGAAGATGCAGATGAATTCACCGATAAGATATTAAATATGGTGATGTTTTGATAGAAGTTTAGCATGTAGAATTTCCAATAAAATACGTTTCTTACCTATTTTTGTAATAAGGTTTGCTTTATGGTAAGTCTTGTTTCTAGAAAAGCTTAAACTTGCATAAAGCAARTGACCCAAACAGCTTAAAATTCTGCAAAATTATCTCAAAATTTATTTTTTAAATAAATGTTCTGCCATTATGGGAGTGTAATTTAAACTGAGGAGACTGAACCTAAAGAGGACCAGCCCTTCAATTAGGTTTAAAACTGAAAGAAACATCCATTTCTTTGATGGAAATCTTGGATGACGTCAGTCSGCTTCATCAATCAGCGAGCATGTCGCGTTGACAGACAGGTGTTGGGGCGGTACTTCTGTGCTTTTTTCTTTCTTTCTTTCTTTTTTCCACATTATAATAAGACATCTCCTGTGTACACACAGGTCCTCTCTACTGCGAGGAAAACAAACCAAACAGTAAAACAAACGAAACTCACCAGAATCAGTCAAACCGCAGAAAGTTTCACACTCAGGTTTAAAATAGAGACGATGGTGCAAAAAAAAGGGATAAAAAAAACTCCATAGTTGAGTAAAACATGAGAAAGTTTTAATTTAAATAATAAAAAAAACCCTCCCTTATTCTTCTTTCCTCCTCTCCACGATCCTTCCAGGCTGATTCTGCACATTTGACGCAACATTATTGCAGTTGCGCGCTCTTTATAAACACTTTACGCTCCACATTAGTTAGGATGGAGACTATGGAGATGTTAATGCGCTCTCTGGTGGATTCGGAGCCCCTCCCCTTCAGCACAAGCCCCGCTAAATAAGGTGTAACGAATCGATCCGCAGCCTCCCTTTTGTCCCAGTAAAGAGGTCACCAAGACATCCCCAGATGTTTTATTTTTTTATTAATATTGTTATCATTATTATTATTTATACACATCTTGTTTTATTGCTTGTCTAAAAATTAAGGTGTAAAACTGAGATTTTTAATGTTTAAATTGTCAGTAAGTTTCTATTTAGGTAAATAATAGAGTTTGAAGTGAACGTTAGATTCAACAGACTGCAACTTTTTTATTTATTTATGTCTTTTATTGCGACACAGCACGCGCACGGTTCGGCCATCATGAAGGACGCACCTTTTTATTTTACTGAAGCTCGCAGAAAGTATGATTAAACAATTAGAGAATCCCCCCCGCATCCTCCCCCACCAAGTGTAAGATTGACAGGTGGGCTCTGACTGTCAGGGTGACGCTTGTCGGAGGGGGTGGAGACAAAAAAAAAGACACCCACCACCCCGGAAAGGCTGCTGGATGTGTCTGTCTGTCACCGAGTGGCAGAGAGGTGCGCGCGTTTCCGCGGAGTCGCTCTCTTTCTTGGACTTCATGCAGATTCTTAAAAAAATAATAATAATAAAATAAAATGATAATTATTTAAGCATTTGGTTTGGAAGGAAAGAGAAGAAAAAACTGTGTGTGTGGTGGTGGTTTACGGGGGGGCATGCGTTTCTGAGAAAAGTGTTGACAATCCTCGGTTTATGTGAGTATTTTATTATCTAGGAGGAGGAGGAGGAGGAGGGAGGGGGAGTTCATCTCTCCCTCCCTCTCTCTCTCTCTCTCCGCTTTGACTGACTGACATCATCCAGTCTGTTTTAACGTGTCACTCTTTCCTTCCTGATTTCCTCTTCTTCCTTCCCTTTTTGCAGCGGACACCGGAAAGAAACACACACGCACAACACACACACACACACAACACACACACACACACCCGGGTGGTTTTTGGACTCATCTTCAACCACGATGAGCTCGTTTTTCTGCGCTTCTCTGACCGGAGGTCTGCAGTAGTCCCGGCGACGTGTGGGAACTGTTTTTGTTTTGTTTTGATTGTTTGAAGGGGAAAAGGACTGAGAGGAGCCGCAGATCGGCGCAAGTTGAAGGAGACGCAAATCATCACCGGACACTCCTGCAGTCATATAAGAATAAACAAATAAAAAAAAAGGCACCGAGGGATTTCGACTTCAGCTGTTTTCACAGGGCTGAAGCTACTTTTTTTTTTTTTTTTTTTTTCGTGTCCAGCTTGGCCGCTGTTCTGATCTCTGCATGAAAAGTCAAGCGGAAAATCCTGCAGCAGCATGCCGAGGAGAAAGCAGCAAGCGCCGCGGCGGTCATCAGGTAAACACGCACTGTACTACCACACACACACACACACACGCACACCAACACACACACACGGACTGATCATTTTTACAGCAGTCCCCTATACGTACCTACAGTCAGCTTGTTTCTTAACATCCCTGATTTCTCCTATAATATAAAACCAGGAAGTGTTGTGCAACTTTTCCCACAACATGCGCAGCATTCAAGTTCTACAACCTACTCTTCTTATCTCTCTTTTATTTTTATTTTTCTTAAAGAAGGAAAACATGTTTGATGTGTCTGGGATAAAAAGAARAAAAAGGGAGAGGAAAAAGAACAGAAAAGTCAGCTTCAGCCCTGATTTGATGCTTGATTGATCGCCTGTCATGCGACTGCCTTTGATCTATTCATTCCTGATAAACATCAGTAAATCATTCAGGGCGCARTTACGCATGCGTCAAACTGCAGGACCCCCCCCCCCCCCCCAAAAAATAAAAAAAGGATAACTTGTTTTTCTCCTTCTTCCTGGTAAGCAAAGAAAAGACAAATTGAAAGAAAAGTTCTCAGGCGAGATAAATATTAGCACCCAAGAAAGGAGGGGAGGGGAGGGGGGTTATGTTAGCTGGGGCGTCCAGAGATCACACAGGGATGATCCTAAACAGGAGTGGGGGGGCAATGGTCACTACTGTGTCAAAAAACAGGAAGTCCCAAACACCCTGGAATCACTTGAAACACTAAAAAAGTGCAAATGAAAATGTGCAGAAGTTGCACAAGTTTGCTATAAAAGTTGAACAGAAAATATGATTGACATGTGGRGTAAAAATGTAGATTATTGTTCGGATAAACTCGCTGTAACTTTCAGGAACAACAAGCTCATTCGGAGTCTGAGAGCAGTAAATGTAATACAGTTGTTCTGCAAGTTTTAGATGAAATGTGATGAAAACAAGGGGAAAATAACTTCCAGACCTTCATAATTAGTGAAAACCAACTTAACTTGGGGTTTTTTTTTTCTTTCTTTTTTAATTCCAAATCCAGTCAGGCCCCACACTGTTATTTCTGGCCTGCTTCTTGTCGCCACCAGACAAACTGAATCCATTTATATATATA
>NW_013952458.1:2032282-2037171 GCF_001266775.1 Austrofundulus limnaeus
ATATATATATGAGCATGTGTGCGTGATTGACACACATTTTCCAAAATGACGAGGAAGAGAAGTGCCTTTGAAGTCCGTGCAGTAATGACCAAAGCCGAATGAAACAGCTGTAGAATGTTAAGCAGGCGGTGGAAATGCGAGGTTAAGCAGACTTAATCAAGGTTGTGACGGCGAGACTTTGAACTCGGTGGGGGCTGTAATTTCTAATTGACGCGAGGCTTTCGTGATGGATGGAAAAGGAAGGTGTTTGAAGAATAAGGCTGCTTGGTGAAAATGAGCTTTTCTGTCTATTTTTCCAACCCATTTCAGCTCTGAGGCGGCCTCCGTTGTTGATTTATCTTTTTGAATATTGATCTAATTGTCTTTTCCYCCTGACWGACACATACATCATGGGCAGCAAAGGGGGTTGGGGATGGGGGGGGGGATGTCAACTTGTTTTTCCAGAAACTTTTAACACCTATGCTAATTTCATGCGAGCAAACCTGCTTGCAGCAACTTTTAAGTGGCTATTTTTTTTTTTGCACCATATTAGCAGACATTTTCAACAACCCAGATTTGTCACATTGCTGCTGCTCTGAAACTAAACGTTGCATCTGCACCTCAGAGAGGAGAAGAGCTCTCAATAGCTCTTTGTATGCCATTTCAAATGGGCTCCGTTTCATCAGTCACAGTGATGATTTTAGACCCAGTAATGGCGCTGTACCCTATCTACTTTATGACCAGTGACAATACATCAGTGTTCTCTCATTTGGAACCGCATTACTGCATCTGTTAGTTTTGGCAGTTGGATTCAGCGCAGTGCAATTTGAGCAGCAGACTTTTTTTTTTTTTTTTTGCTGCAGTCATTTGTTGTCATTTCCAGCCTTTTTTATTGTTGTTGTTTTTAGTCTGCTTTTGCTGTAGTGCATTTGTGTTTCCTGAATAATGACTTCTAAAGAACGCACTAACATCAAGTAACAATGGTAATAAAAAAACAGAGATTACAGTCGGAGCAAACAAACCAAACTGGAGCTGCTTGTAAAAATGACCTTCATAGTTTACGATAAGAGCAGTAAAGTGTTGATAAAATGAGACTGTGGCGGCATTACTTTTGATTCTGTGCACTCAGTTTTACAATGAAGTGATCTGCAGGTAATTAAAAACAATTTACATTTAACCAACAATTTGATTATTAATTAAGTCGTGCAAAAACRTCCTTTTGTTGCGCTTCTTTGTTTAAAATCACAAGTCTTGTGTCTGCAAGGCCTTTTTGATGTTTTACAGACTAATAATTCTTTTTTTATGTCTGCTGAATACACAACCTGCTCCACAAGTGTAGAAAAGACCGGAAAGAAAAAGAAAAGTGGGCATCTTTTACCTGTTCCTGCAACATATTGTTTAAATATGGGATCATGGCGTATTACAACCAGATAATCAGCAATTACAGTAGTTTAATTAGCAGATGGGAGAAGCCAAAGCTTCATATTCCTGAGGTCACGRCTCTGATTGCTGTTAGAAAATGAACAGCGTCGCCGCTGCACGTCTGCTCCTGCTTTTAGTTTGCCAACTGCAGTATCTTAAATCAAGCATCGTCACTCTAAGTAATGAATCTGTCAACTAATCATTCAGCGTGTCAGCGTGATTACAGTGTGACACTGTTGAGGTTGTTCCTGGGGAGTTTTAAAAAAAAAAGCTTTAGCTTTCAAAAATAAATAAATGGTTTAATAACCTCTCCTGAGCAGCATTAAGTGATTCTGACTGAGGAAGAGGACCACAGAGGTGCGTTTCTTTAGAATGGTTTGGGATCCCGATGCAAGTAGGTTTGTTGCAGGTGAGGAGCGGAGTGGCAGCAACTTGATGTTAAGGTTTAGGTGAACTCTCATGATTCACTGCTAGCGTTTAGCTCACACGTTGAATTAAATTCTCACTCCGCGTTTGTCCACGCTCAACAGACACTTCTTCCCCAACGTCGACGGCTGCCTTCTTCTCTCCCCAATGTGCCKCTAATGCCAAAAGCAGGCTCTTAATTACGACTCGAGGGGTGGGGCCTCTCTTTATCTTGACGGCATCATTAGCCCGGGTCCCTAATTATCCAGGTAGCTGACAGATCAGTGACGGGTCCACAGATTATTGCTGACAAATTCAGCAAGGTGTCAAGTCTGCAAGCTGCCTCGGTGACATCAACTCGCTTCTTAACGTCCCCCCCTGCCTGGGCTTCTCTGGAGTAAACTCAACAACAAAAGTTGCCCACGCCRCCGCTTAGCATTTAGTCTGTGAGCGAGCTGCAGTTGGAGCTACGTACCTTGGTGGTTCACGGTGGACGAGGCCTTCGGCGGATGTGAAACCATGTTCCTAATTCTATCCCGCTCTGATCTCGCTGCTCGCAGCGTTCTGGTTGGTTTGACAGAACAGGAACAAAGTTCCTCGCCGCGCAGTGCTAATACATTTTGTTGTCGCTATTTGCCATTGTGCTCCTCGGCAGGAGTTTAGCTCACGGCACCTGTCACGTAAGGAGCGAGCGCGAACGCCGAGGCCCGTGTTAGTTTTATCGGGATGCTTCTGATAAAGAATTTAATGACATTTGTCAGGATGTGAAGCAGTGCTGTGAGGCGAAAACATGTTATTTGAAGTTAAAAGTCTGTAGATGACACGAGAGGCGTGTTTGTGTGTTTATGTGTGTGTGTGTGTGTGTCGCTGTGCATCACAGAGCAGCATAAGGATATGAGGATTTTGTGTGTGTGTGGAGGTGGGGGTTGSAATGTGTAATATTCAGATCTTGCGATACTGCAGCGTATGTAAAGTGTCATTAACAGGTGACATTGACTGAAGGAGTCAGTGGATTTATTTGCTGCACCCCACACTCCGCTACACCCATACTTTCATTTGCATGTGCTGTCGGAGCCAGGAGGCCTTCAGGAAATCAAAGACACACACTAATCTGCGCAAACACACACACACACACACGCACGCACACAACTCCACTCTCTGTCCTCATCGTGGTGGAGGTTAAGTGACAAATGAAGATCGATGACTGCTCTTATGAAAAAGAGACGGTCGAACTGAAAATGTGTGGGAATTAGACGCGCTGCGCCTGAAGAGTGAAGATGTAAAGGCATTCAGCGCTGCAGGCGTGAGGTAAAACTATCCCCGAGTTTAATGAGGTTCAGAGGAAGCCGGAAAACCTGGATTTTCACTCGGGCGCAGCGCGAGGAGCCACGGCTGAAGAGAAGAAATCATTCCAGAAGCAAACCTCAGCGGTATCCCGGATCGTAAATACACCCTGCACTTCTTTGTTACGTCAGGTTTAGTTCAGCACACGTGTGTTTGATCCGTTTATTTAAAAAATTTTTAAAAATACTTGGAAAAGTTTCAAATCAGCTGCAAAGTCAATGTCACAATGACAAGGATGTAGATTATAAATGCGTTGTTGCAACAAAAAAAAACAACTTTTATATAACAGTGTTGGGGGCGAACACAGGAAGGAAACATTTATGTTACAATTAAACCAAAATGAGATGATAAAAACAGAAATAGAAGAAAAAAGCACAAGATACATGTTAAGCACATCGATTTTACAGATAAGATTGTTTTCATTGACAATATAAAATTTGTGGATGTTGAAGAAAAGGCAGTATTTATTTCTTGTTTCACCATCAGCATAAAGTTAAAGATGTTTATAGAAAAGAAAATTATTAAATCATATTTTAAAAGCTGACCGAAGGGATGTTTTTACAAAGTTAACTCGATGTGGAATAGGTGCAGTTTGTTCACCAATTTTCAGTTAGCTTGAGTTAGCTGGACAAATTAATGGGAGGTGCAGTGCACTGGTTTGGTTGCGATACAAAATAATTTCAGTTTGTGTGTGTTATTGTTTTGCATTATTTTGGCGTACTTCTGTTTTGTGTCAGTGACTTCTTTAGTATAYGTGTGTGGCATCGTTTTGTCCTTGAATAATTGACAATGTCCATCACATGGACTCTGTCATTGTTCAAAGACATTTTTCTTTTTCTCGTTCATAAAACTGGAAATTTGACCTTAAATCTGCTCAAGATGAGTTGAAATGCACAAAAATCCAAGTTGTGTTCKGTGGGCTGGGCAGGGAAGTGGCCTCTGATCAACAAACGAATCAGTCCAAACGGCGCTGCTGTGACTGAGTTGCCACCAGACGCCCCGCGCTGTTTGGCCTTGAAGTCGCGTTGCTTCTGTTAACCAGCCTCGAACATCTGGCGTGCAGCAGGGTGGGTGAGAGTGGGTGCGGGCGAGGTGGGGGGACACAACAGAGGGGTTGTGAAGAAAAGGTATTAAAAGTGACAGATGAACAAGACTTGGGGAGACGTTCCCCCTGCAGCAGCTGTGACTGCTGCCGCCGCTCTGACAGGTGTCAATTAAGAATTACTGCAGAAGCCCTGTAGTCATTTTTCCCCTGCCCAGCTGTCTGTCTGTACGCCTTTTTGAGAAATAGCACTTTACCCTTGTCATTGCRTTAGTGCTTAGCCACAGTCGCCCTAGAAAATGAACGCAAGCCGGGCACTCTAATCAATAACCAGTGTATTAGCAATTATTCTGCTCATTGATTTATGCTGTGGCGACTCCCAGTGTCGTGTTATTAGCAGCTGATTTTACGTGCCTGTGCTCTCCTGCAAGACATGCTACACACCCGCTTGCTCTGCTGTCGCCAGGTGGATGTAGTTTAACCTTACAGTTAGAGCCAAGTACACATGTAGGGACGCACAAAGACAATTAAGTCCCTGAAACTGTCTCGGTACAAATCTAGATTATGGAGTTCAAGAGGAACTCGTATTTAGGCGACACCGCAGCAGTGGTTAGAGCTGTCGCTGGATGGCCTCCCAGCCTGGGGCCTTTCTGGGTGGAGTTTGCATGTTTTCCCCAATGCATGCGTGGGTTTTCTC
>NW_013952458.1:2037856-2040912 GCF_001266775.1 Austrofundulus limnaeus
ATCTTACATATTCTGAAAACAAGATTATTATTCTTACACAATCAGTTCTTGTTTAGTAAATCAGTCTCAAAACAAGATCAAAAAGACTTTTTGGCTGCAAATAAGATTTTAAAACTTGGTTAGGTGGATATTTTTTGCAGTGTAGGGGTTACATCAGCGGGTTGGATGRGTGCCCAGTGTGGGGAGACTGTACAATGTGCATCAAGGTTGCTTAGTTTCTRTCAGTTGTAAAATAAAAGCCACTGGTACCAGAAATAAAAATGCCTGTATAAAAAAAGACTAAACTTTATAAAAGTAAGTAGAAAATGTGAATATAGATTAAAAAAAAGGACCAGGTCACAAAAGCTCAAATGATAGGTCATGAGAAGAAATTAAAAACATGCTAAGTCTATGTATTCTCATTATATGTTTTTACAACTGTTTAAAAAATGGTCATAAATAGATTAAAATAGTGTAATGAGCTGTGTTCAAATGATCTTTAATAATGTTTCCATACTTTTATTAGACATATTTAAAGTCTAAATAATGATGCTGTTATTGTGTGAGTCAAAGCTGAAAGTTTTGATCTATTTTGAGTTCTAGTAAAAATCTGACTGATTTAGCATCCTTCATTGAAGGCGACCTATGACCTTTATGGTCAAAGGTTTTTGATCGCTAGTGACCGATGTGGGYGCAACTCCTGCATTGGCACCTAGCATTCCCAGGTGGTCTCCCAYCCAAGTACTAACCAGGCCCGACACTGCTTAGCTCCTGAGAAACAGACAAGATCTGGCGTGGTCAGGATGGGATGGCCACTGTCAGTAAAATCTGAAGTTTGAAAATAGTTACAATCTCCCGTAACACAGTAGAGCTTTAACGTCACGCGAGAGTTTTAAGTCCCTTTAAAACTCTAAAGAAGGCGTGGATTTTTATTCTCAAAGGAATGTTTAAATGATAACGTAAGTTGAGAAGAAAATAACATATATTTATTTATATTTTTGACACCAGTTTACTACAGATAAGCCATCTGGGAAGGGATACAGTCAACAGATGACACAATGTCCTTGAGAGCGGACACTGGGGAAGGTTATTCTGGAGCACAGTACCATCTCTCCTCCTTTTACCTCTTCATCTCTGTCTCATCCTACTTCCTTTGACTCTTCCTCACTGCTCTTTTTTTTTGGTGGGGGGGATTACTACCCTCCTCTCTCCCCTCTGTAAGACTTCTCTCATCTTCCTATCTGTCATCAATCTCTATCTTACMGACTCAATTCTGCTCTACCCTGCTTATATTTTCTTTCATCTCCCTCCCTGTCTCTCAACCTCATCTATCGTTCTCTTGCCGGATGCTCAAGAGGCAGCGAACTGGTTACAAGAACACGAACTCGACATCTGAAAAGGCGAGTGTAACGCTCCCCTCTTTCAGATCCACCGGCCTTGTTCTCAGATTTCAACAATCCCCTTTATTCCCCCCYGAAAATAGTGTGATTTCAGCAACCTCCCGCAGCCACAATTCAGATTTGYGAAAATCTGAAAGGTCACAGAGCAGTAAAGTCCTTTGTCATGTTCTTTGAAGTYGAAACACATGACTGTCACATATTTTCCTAGAGCCGTTTCCTTTCCCATTAGGCAGACAGTTTATCCATACAACATGTTGCGCAGGAAAAGAATCAAAGCGTACTCTGTTACTGTGGCTCTATTTTGTCTTGTCTGACGTTTTTCGTTTGAAAGACACTCATTGACCGCAGTTTGCCTGGGGTTACACAAAGTAATCACTTAAGCGTCATCAGCCTCAGTGTGCCACTTGATGGGCAGTTGAAAGGGGGATATAATGTCCTGAGATCCCACTCAGTTCAACAACACCACATGTTGCCTCTGAAAATTCCTCTAAAATCTTTTGCCGAGCCGCTGCGCTGTCTGAGACAGTGACAGTCACGGGGGAGGTGGGGGTATAAGCTCAGCTCCGTCCCTTTAAGTCGTCTGGCTCCAAGAGGACAGCAGGAGGCCTCCTGCGAGCCTCCTCTCTCTGCGCGTGTCTTTCGTCACTCCGTCCCACACTCATCAAACCAACCCTCTGTCCGGCTCATTGGCTAGCTGCCCACCTGCACGTTTGTTTCTGATCACCTGCCTCTGTTCGTACGGTGACCCCAAAACTCTTCCCATTTGTCACATCCTGGTCCATCTGCTTCTCATCTCCTTTTTCACAGAGGTCCCCGATGACAAGYGCTGCCACTACGTCAAACACTGAATAATGTTAGCTGCATAAGCAAAAAATAAATACAAATCTGGTGCAAGTCCAGCTAAATGAATGATGTGATGTTCCAAATATCTAAAAGTGTTGATGTGTATAAAATAAAGATGGTAGTTTTGGTTCACTWAATGTTCTCGGGTTAGTTTGAATCACTCACTAAATGGATCCAGTTTGCTTGAGTCCTTTAAGTCAGTCTTAACCCAACACAACAAAACACATCATAAATACTGTGAATCCACGATTTTTTTGCGGGGGTTACTTTCTTAGAGTAGCCGCGAATCATGAAAGAATGCAAATTTTAGATGTCTTCCAGAAAAAAAGGCCCAATGTGTGTTTGGGTGCAGTAAGAACCAAACAAACAGTTAGCAGGTACACGCCACACTGTAGGTGAAAAAAAAACTGCATACAGGCAGGTGTCACGTAGCTACTGAAATGTTTTTGTTTTGTTTGTTTTTGGCACTGTATTTATGTTAGTATTTATGTTACAAAATTAATAAATTGTATTGTTCTTAATAATTTAGCTTGAAAACTCACAAAGGGGGAGAGAAAAGAAAAWGCCGTTCCTTACAGAATTGTATTTCCGGTTTCCGCAATATTACAGGGATTACAACAAACTACACATCCGCGAAAGACTGACACTGTGAAAYGCAACTTCACATGTATACATATATTTCTTTGTTCTTTCCATATTGACTTAAATGGGTCTGATACTGCAGAAAACCTTTTATCAGAGCTTACAAAACGTATTTTTAGTAAACAACAACTTACGCCTGATGTACTGCCAAGAACTACGAATTTTATACATACACACACACACACACACACA
>NW_013952458.1:2040993-2051400 GCF_001266775.1 Austrofundulus limnaeus
CATATCAGCTGTGAGTGCTTGACTGAATAGGTCTGATGCAGTTTCACATTTAAAGTAGAGATTTTCTTTCCGCATGAAACGTGTAAAAAGTAATCAACTACACCTCTACTCATGCATTAGCACAAATACCCTCTTTTTATAACTTAATTTCAATATGTACAGTTGTTTGAGATTTTCTGAACTGGAAAAAAAACTGGTTGTTTTTCCTCACAAAAAATCACATTCCACAAATTTGCCTGCATCATGTCGATGTGAGAAACACGAGCAGCAACACCAGTGAGATGAGTTTCCCTCTCAAAATGTACAACAAACTTTTTTTCTTTAATTGACTGCTGTTGCTGTTGAAATAATATTAATTAATTATTACAAATGTGACAGGGTAATAAAGACGTGTTTTGTTTTTAGCGGAGCACTTTGTGCACGTCAGGAATGTTTAATTAAACTTTGTCAAACTAAACAAGATCAAGATACTGAATTGCTTCTGCTGATTAACATCACGTTTATCGAGTTTAGTTAATTACCCCTTCACCTTGTTAGATTTTCTGCGCTGCAGTCGTTAAAGTTAGTAAGACACAGAAATATGTGGAAAGCCACTGATTTAAGGCCTTTGTGGCTTTTGTTCATAAATAGTATTTAAAAATAACTTTAAAAAGCAAGCGGCTGCAGCAATGCACATGCATAAATATTTGATAGAGTTACTCTGTTAAAGCAGCTCTGGCTGCTGTTGGCATAATAATGGAAAGCATAATTGGTACTGTGATAATCTGTTTTCCTACATAAATAACACAYGATTTTCAAATGCATGAATGTATTTTCCAAAAGAGAAAGCCTATTTAATGATTTATAAGTATTTTCAGTAGACAGAATATGAAAAAAAATTACCCCTTTTTCCTCAAAAAGTTTGATTTGACATTGAACTGAAAGACTGGTACACGCTGCAGATGGGCCGTGGGTGCACGGCGGAAGAAACAGAGTACCTAGGTGGATTTTGTATTTGGTTTTTCAGCTTGATAGAAACATCTGATTGTTTTATTTTATATTTGCAACCATTTATTTATTTATTTATTTATTTATTTGTTTTTTTCTACTTGTGTACATTTTGGTGCAGGGTCCACGTGGAATTCATAAACAGCAATGTTCACCTGGGTAAGCAAAGTAGCTCAAAAACAGAGTTTCAATGAGCTTTGGGAAATTTTAAATAGTTCACAAAGATTGCTACGGATAAGTGCTCCAGTTCTAAATTTTGCATTTTAGAAATTGCACAGAAATTATTTTTGTTGGGACTTATGTGTGATGATGAAACAAACTGTCCGAGCAGAATAGACTCTAGTTTTTAACGTTTTTGTTAATTTGGGGTATTTGTTTCAAAAGACTCAATATTTTGTTGGACTTTATTCTCAGTTACCCATGAGTTATTTTGAAGCTGTTTTCTGCCTTGACTCGCTGTGACTGTCCTGCCAATGGCACAGTCCTGACTGTGCACCCCCACATACCCCTGCTTTGGTTATTTGGGATCGATTCTGTGTGGATGGAGTTAGACTGGGGCCGGAGAGCCAGACRGGACCTAGCAAGGCACCATTGTGGGCGCTAGAAAAAGAAGCAGAAGAAGGATGAGTGAAGAAAGCTAAAGAAAGGAGACTGACAGCAGACAAAAAGAACCAGTGTGCGAGAAGGGTGGGGGTGGAGAAAGAAGGAGGCAAAGCAACAGAGGAGTGAAAGAGAAATGACTTGATGGGTTGAGGGATGGAGAGAAGGGCGAATAAAGTGGGAGTGAAAAGTATCGAGGCAATGAAGAAGAGAAAACAGAGTGAAAGAGGTTGGAAAAGCAGAGGAAGAGAAACGAAAGAGGGGAGGATGTCACCCATGGCTGCCACTCATCACTCACGGCTTAATGACGCTGTTTTTTTTTCCCTCCCCTTCTCTCGTTTCTTCTCCGTGGGAGAAGGAGGGGGGGAGTTCGGCCCGCACCCAATCAAACGGGGTCGAATAGAGTTCACAACCTCCAGGTGGGACCGTCCTCCACCAGAGAAACACTTGTGTGTGTTTGGAACTCAAAAAAAAAATGTCTCTGGAAGTGGAGATAAATTAATGTAGACGCTTTGAGACATTTTTTTTTCTGCCAAGATTTGCGATTACACTGAGGTGAAGGTACAAACACACACASGCACATTAGCGTGAACTGGAGATCTTTATGCGTAACTCTTCTGGAAACATAGCTGAGATTTTGTTTTGCTGTCCTGTCAGCCTCTTCGTTTTCGTCGACGTACAAATGCCTCGGTAAACAGAAAGTCAAACCTCTTTGACCGTCTGTTGCTCCTTTGCTTCAGTTTATGTGTCCGTGCACGCTCGTGTTTGCGATGTCTCCACTCGTCCTCTCACTCATTCCCGTTTCTGGGAAGCATCAGCCGTTTAAAACTCAAACGACAGCCCCCCCCATTCTCCTCCTCACACCAAATTTGGGGAACAGCTGGGGCGGTCATGACGATGATTTGTCTCCCTCCACCCGTCTGCCTGACAGGTTGAGAGCACACACACACACGTGTGCGGCTCGCAGACACTAATGGGCGCGCACACAATTAAACATCCTCCCTGTATCGCGGACAGACAGGCACAAACACACGAGTTCACATTCGCGCAGACACAAGAGTAGACACCAGAATAGGAGGCCATTTTCTCAGGGTGCTGCCAAAACACTCTGATTTCCTTTAGCCTGGGCGGCCATACATCAGCTCGGGGCCTCCCAGCCCGGATGGCAGGGGCTGACAGAATGACATGTGTCATTTATCAAACGAGGGGCGCCAGGCCTCAGGAAAAGAACAGACTGCCTCGTGACAAAGCCCTCCAAGAGCTCTCCTCCACTCACAACAAGGCAAGTTTGTCATGGGACAGACGCTGATAAATCTACGGAGACTGAATACACATGAATGCGTGCTGACACAAGAGTGGAAACACACACTGAGAGGCACTTCCAGATCAGATTCTCACCCAGTGATCACGCATCACGTCCAAGCTGTTTTGTGGTTTATGGGGGAAATAAAAGCTTGTCATGATTAAAGTCAAACAAAATGTACTCATACATTAAAGGCATATGTGGCATCTGCAAATCTGTGACGGACCAACAGTTTCCTACATGGTTGTTGTGACTGCACAGAGTACACATACACCACAATGAAACACCCAGAGGTGGGATGAATGGCTCTTTGAGARGATCAGGATTTTGACTTAAGAGGCAACATCCCCCCTACAATTATGTTGCCCCCGAGTTTTATCTTTGTGAGTCCCAAACTTTACCTTTTTGCTCATTTTTCCATTTCCCCTAGCCATTTAGGATTAGTAGAACCCAATAATTATAAAAAAACAACTTTATTAAATTAAAAGTTAAACGTATAAATATATATTTTGTTTAAAATCAAAATAACATTTCTAATCTAGTCCATCTGAATAAGGACAACCAGTCTAAAACCAATGTCCTCAACAAATGGATGGAGGTTCTCAGGAGGTTAGGCAGCAGCGGCACAGTTGGTAGAACAAGATGTCRCCYCTCAGCAAGAAGGTTGCTGGATCAAATCCCAGCCTGGGACATTTCTGGATTGTGTTTAAATGTTCTCCCCACATGAGTGGGTTTTYTCCAGGTACTCTAGTTTTATCTCACAAACAAAATATATTTATTTAAACTCATATGGTATGAAAAAGCAAACAAAGGAATAGGTTTGAATAATGCTACAGTACATTTTGTTTGTAATTGTACTTTTTTTAGTCTTTTTATTTCTAGTTTTTGGGTATTTATACTTGCAGTTTGACAGATGTAGGTAAACATATGTTTAACAACCTGTTAAAAATACACAAGAATGCAAGAAATGACATCTACTTTATTCAAACTTTTCTAGGGGAAGACCCGCAGACCTCTCACCAATGTGCCCCCCCCCACCCCCCAGCATTACAGATACTCCTGATGCCTATGAAATAACCTGACATAAGAACAATGTATGGCTTTTCCATTGTTTCTAAGGTTAAAGAGGATAAACTAAAGTTATTACAAGGAGTAAAAAACAAACTATGAACTCTATGAACGGCTCTTTAGTGTCTGCAACTCATTTCTATCATCTGTTGTTCGTAACCTTTCAAACAATTAGGATACTTCATCGCTACCCATTTAAAAGGTGGGGCTAAATACTGAATAAAGAAAGTGTGACCCATCAACTGTAGAAAGAATATAGACATTCCACAGGAATTTAAAAGTTAAAGCTAGAGCAGGACTTCCTGGACAGGCCCCGCCCCCTTAGCAAACACAAATCAAGTCTAAAAAGGGGTTATCTAGATTTTCGTGTTGGAAACAGATCTAAAGTTCCACTTTACCACATGTATACCCATAAATATCTTAGTTCTTGCAGCCAGAAAAAAAGCCCAAACGTCTTATTTTGTCAGCTGCAGACTCATCCTTCTTAATGAACAATCATTCGCTGCCAAAATAAACTCCATTTTTATCCTCCGAGGCTTAACATACTCACAGCGTCGTTTTCGTTCAACATGTCTGCTCATTCCCTTTCTTCTCTCCTTTTTCCCCCTCCCTCCATAGCTCGTCCATTTTTCTCCACAATTTATTTTCCCTACCACGTATAACCTGACAGCCATCAGTAAYTCTCCCACCGACATACGCCGCTGACCTCCTGACACGCAGACAAATACACTAACACATACGCACAAATGCACATCGCTCGCTTATCACTTTTTATTCATTTACCTTGTCTCTGGTCCGTATTACCTCACGCTGCTCTGAGGTAAGCTCTGCAGTCACATACCCTCTGTTTTACCCCTGTTCTCCTCCTCCTCCCCCCACCACAACCCTCCCATTAACATTACTGAAGATGGATGTGTCTTCATAGTGGAGATTGATTGCGGATATAGAGTTATGGTGTCATTTATGTGTGTGCGTGCGAGTGTGGGCTAGCGGCAGAGGATGGAGGGCACTTTGGGAGGCTGAAATGTGAGGGAGGCAGGCTTTTCTCTAGTTTCCAGAACCTTCCAGCCGTTCGTTGTCTGTCCACAGTCTGATATTGTGCTCTGTTGAAGGATCGCTTCCTCCCTTCCTGCCCCTCTCTCTTACTTCATAACCACTGTACACACAAACTCTCTTTCTCTCCCACACAGACACACACAATTAGGGTGAGATGTCTACTGATACTAGTCCACTTTAAGAGCCCACTTCATAATTTACTGACTTTCTCCAGGGAGCCGTTTACTTGCCTTAAACCATCCTCCTCCGATCATTTCGTCTTTTGCCACTTTATTGCCACGGTCATCAAAAGGAATGAAAAACTCCGTGCATGCAAGCTTATTCTTTAATTCTATTTTTTGCTACACCCCACCTCACCCACGCACCAATGCCATTCATCACGATTTAATCCTAAGCCAGTGTTGAAATGAAACAGTGCAACTTTGTTTAATGAAGCGCCAAACTTCAGCACTGACTCGTCTCACGAGCGGGCCGAGTGAGAAAGAAAATGTGGCGATGCATAAAGGATAATGGTTTGGATGGGGCACAGTTGCAGGAATTTCCCTGGTGACACACGTTAAAAGCACTAAAATGTTTGGTTGTCTCCCAGCAGCTTCCTGCCCCAAGGGTTTGAAGTTCTAATTAATTTCCCTAAAGTGACTTTATGATTTCTAAAGTTATTTCTTTGTCTGTCTCTGTGCACGTATAGCAGGTCCCTGTGAGGTCAGGTTCTAGATTTTAGTGTTCTGGCTTGTTTGGGTTGTTTGGGACAAAGAAAATGAAGATGGAGAGGAGTTCACAAAATAATTCATGTGTTTGTGCAAATTATTTGTTCCATTCTCTGGAATTATGATTCGCCTGAAATAAAAATCAAGTTCTTTAACCTAAATTGTTAAACTTTAAAGCAACAGTGTAAGTCTTTTAAAGTGAATAAAAGTCTAAACTATCAATATCTTAACTTAATATTCTTTTGAATGGACTTGTTTCGGAGAAAGAGTTTTATTCTGAATGGATTAACAAACTAACCGCCAGTGGTGGACAGCGCCAATCCAAAAATTAGCTCCGCAATTTCTAAAGTGCTTATGAATATATTTAGGTCCGCAAATTCAAAAGCGCTTATCCCATAGAAAAACTAGCGGAAGCTAATTTTAAAGCGCAAGTTCAGTTTGACACTTATTAGCTGGCAACAATTCAAGAACAATATTTACACTGCCACCTAGCGGTGTTTGAACCCTTGTACTGCTTAATCCTACAACCGCCGATTGCTGGGGGTGTGATTTCCTGAAACAGAACTTTGGCTCCTGGTGTAAAAATTAAAAAGTTGTTGAGGATTGCTAGTTCGGCTGTTTCTATGTCTTTTTATTTTGTTTGTTGTAGATTTTTCATTAATGAAGCATCAGTAAAGTAATTTTAAAACTGTTTATTGGAAAACTGAAGCGATGAATTCTAGGTACATGACGGATTTGATTTGTGACGGTAAACAAAAGCACGGAGTACAGGAAACAATCTGCAAACTTCAAAATAAGAGCTTGGATTTTAAAGTTTTCCATGTAATTGCTCCAGYTGACCACTGTCTGTCTAACCCCGTTGGCCGATTGCTTCGACCAATTACGTCAAGTATTGAACTCCAATATTTAGGTCCGCAATTAGCAGATTTGCTCTTTAGTGGACTGGTGCCCACCACCACTAACCACTAACCCAAGCAGGGCCATGACCAAAGTAAACTACTGCCTTAAAACAACTTAATCTGAAAATTTTCAAAGTGATTTTTTTAACTGTTTGAAAAAGCTTCACATTGTTGTTTTTGCATTACATACTGTATATTCCAGCAAAAAATGATTACATACTTGCTGGAAATACCCAGGGCTTACCCAGAATAGCTAAAGTTAACTGCTGCTAAAAACCCTAGAATCACATTAAATAACCATGTAATGCAAATTTACAAAAAGTACATTGTAAACATTTAGGATATGGCTRTTACATGAACAATGGTGAAATATTTAAGAGTTGTTTCAAAGATAACAGCAATCCTTACTCAAGCTAGCTGCTAGCTTGTCTTTTAGATTAAAATATACTTAATTTTCCCAAACACAACATGCTACAACAGGTAAAATGTTATTAGTTCATAGCTGCCCCCCCAAAAAAAACCCTCTGTAAAAAACCTCTTTAAGCAAAAAGCATGTCACAAGCAGTAACAACTGCAGGATTGTGATTTTGTGTGACGCTCAGTATTTTCTGTGTTTTGAGCCTTTTTAGGTTGTACCACTAAAAACAATGAGATCAGTTGTTTTCAGTCAACTTAGCCACATTCAGGGGATTTCCTTGCAGAGGAACAGAAAAGTCACTGTACTCATTTATGTCAACTTGACATCCATAATTCACATGCATTTGAGAAACAGTGATGTTTTCTAGAGGAGTACGAGACGCGGGTTAAAGCTGCAGCCGTTTGAGTTTATCTAGTTGAATTTGTTCATTCAACCTTGTTTTGTTCTCAGGAAATCGTTCAGATTACAGTTCAAGATAAAAGGGAGATGGGGTTAAATGGAATAAGGTAGGCTTACTATGAGAGGCAGGCTTTCAAATTAGGGCCAGATTCAATATGTGTGACGAGCATTTCGAGAGGGAGGTTAGCAAAAACCAAAATTCTGAAAAAATAAAGGTATAAAAATAATCTAGTTTGATTTTAAGTACTTTTATAAGTCAAGTAGCATTGATCATCAAACAGTTATTTAACAAATGATGAGCAGAAATCTGTATTTTGCAAAAATACTATAATTTTAGTCCTTGTTTCTAAGAATCGAGCAGAATCGAGCTAACACAACATAGCAGTGTCTTTCCTGCAGAAAGTAAAAGATCATGTAAGTGTGTGTGTCGGTGTGTTTTATTTTTTTCTTTTCCTCTGTGTCTCCGTTGCTTTTCAGTGTTTTGATCCTCAGCAGTGTACAAAGTGGACGGCCTTTGTGAATTGAGGGGAGGCCTGACAGTGCAGAGAACGTTGATTGATGGCTTATTGTGCAACTGGACTCGGCTAGACCAAACTGGTTAGGTTTTGACCCTGTTTTGGCCTCGTGCCCTCTGTGTTTCTTTTGGGGTTTTTTTTTTWCTATCTTAGCTTTCTTTTTTCTTCATTTTCTTTTGTCTCTCTACCCTTGTCACTCTCTTTCCACATAAGAAAAAATATATATTCTCATGTCTTTATTTCTCCTCTTGACTTTTTTTTTTTTGCTCCTAACTCATCACTGTTGTCTTTATTCCTTATCTTCTGTTTCCTTTCTTTCTTCCCTGGCCCACTTTGTTTGTCAGTGCTCCTTTAGGACACATTTTATCCCATGAGTCATTTCATCCAGCTTATTTCAAAGCCGATATTCATGCATGTTCTCTTGTAAACACGGTCTACTTTCAAATTAAAATCATACTTTGTAGAATACATCAAATAACCACATTTAAATTCTTTTTTAAAGAATTAAGTTAACCAAAACCAGTTCAAACTACGTTATATCCTATTTTTTTATTTTATTTTTTTCTTGCAATGATTTTTCTGCCTCTCTTCACAACACAACCATAGTGATTTATGGTAATTATCCATCTTTGGGGTCATCCATCAAGTGGTTGTTGCTAGGCAATGAGAGCAGCTGTTGTTTAGTCGAGGGAAGCTCCACTGTCAGGGTTAATGCAGGTGAATTCAAAAGACAGCATCTATGCAGAAAGTATAGGACTGTATTGTTTCGTTAGCACCTCTGGTTTGTGAATTACTTATTGTAGATTTAAACAATGTATCTATTAAACAGAGTCATGATTATCTGTAACTTCAATTTTAATAGTTGGATGAAAATTACAGTATCAATAATATCTGTATTGTTGGTAAGTAAATTTGTAATTTGAACACTGCAGCTTTGTTCATTACAAAAAAACAATATGGTAAAAAATATGTTTAACAAATAGCATCTGTCTGATTTAGCCTGCACTGAGTCAGTGTTTGGCGTAGGTTAAATAAACCTCACTCACTTCATTGTTAATTAGCAGCAGTAATGCTTTATCCATACTTTGCCTGAAAGCAAACCAGATGGTTTGAAATGACTGTGCAGCACCAGAGCAATGTTCAGTAGTTGGCAGGAATGCTGAGCAGAAAGGGCTGGAATCTGTTGCGCCAATGATCTAACGGCTGTTGTTTCATCTCCGAACAAGTGGGCACTGACAGTTCGGAGAGAAGGTGATTTATAGACCACAGTCACTGTCATGGGGTGTCAAAACGGGCTGAAAATTCAAGAGAAGAAAAGAAAAAAGATGGATGCAGTTTTGTTTTATCACCGATGTCTTTTTGCATCTTTATAGTTCTCTGTAATTGTCAAAGAGAATTCAGCGGTATTATGTGTTGACCAAATTATCTGTTAAAAATGCTCTTAGCCAAATAAATTATCATAATTGCAAAGCTCTTTGAACATTTGGTAGTGGTTAAAAACTGGGTTATAATTGTAGCCATCACASAATAACATCATGAAAATTTTAAATAATCCTCTCGCAGCAGCGATAACACCCAAAAGACAGACAGATTCATTAGGAATWATCTTCAACAAGACAAAAAGAGCAGGTACTCCTGTCACAAACGATGTAGCATCCCCTCAAAAAAACACCATGATGAATGAGACTTTTACCACTGAACCAGCATAAATGCATAAAAATTGTGCCATGTTTGTTTGAACACATTCTGAATACAGAAGATACACATACTGTATACTAGAAAAATTAAAGGATACATCAAGTCTAAACTGCAAGTTACACTTTATTGTTATTTTAGTGGCTGATTGGGTTCAGGTATGAAATCTGCTCAATAAGGCTGAGGAAAACATACTTAGAGTACACCTCTTCACAAGTAAAAAGTAAAGTTCTCTTTTTAGTGTCAATGTTTTTCTTACCTTGTGTTATCATGATGAGAAGYCACTGATTTTACCAGCAGGGAACATTTGGTCGCCATTTAAAGATGTCTAATTCAGGGACATCCGGTGAGGCTGCCAGACTGCCAAGCTTGTTGACATGTGATGTCAGGTTGTCCTGACCAGGCTTCCATATGTTAAGAAATGGGGACGGAAACAGGCTGTTTCTCCCAGATGCCTGGAACGATTGGCTTCCCGAGTGTCCTAAAATGATTTATAAGGGTATTTGTAAGACACTGAGGGGTTCTGAAAGCAAAAACTGGTTTCATTGAACTTTTTCTGACTTCATGATCAAAAAAGGGGGAAATACTGCAAAAAGCAATTATTGTTGAAAATTATTCTTAAAGGGGCAATATTGTGTGTTTCTCAGGCATATATTTAAATACTATACCATAATAGGGGCAATATTGTGTGTTTCTCAGGCATATATTTAAATACTATACCATAATAAAGTATGTCACCTTTAGCTGTTATTAAAATGCT
>NW_013952458.1:2051802-2056439 GCF_001266775.1 Austrofundulus limnaeus
CTAAAAACGCTGCAGGATTTCTCAAACATGCATGAATGAGTCAAAGCAAGACTTTGGGCATGTTTTTATGAGAGTACAACATTATAACATGATATAAAATGCAAAAAAGTTGATTTTACATGATATTATCCCTTTAAAGTCTAACATTTTTCTAATTAAAAGTCAAGCTACATAAGAAAAATCAGTTTGATTGATTTTACAATGATAATCTAGATTAAGAACAAAAAAAATGGAGGAACATTTGACTGCCCATATTGCAGCTACCAGTATATCCAGACTGTACTGGCAGTTTGCCTCTACTTTGAAGGGCTGTGGAAACTGAGGTGGATTTGTTCAGCATATGAGCCACAAGAAGGCCCAGAGCCATTGTGCCATATGGTGRACTATTCTATGTGGGTTAGGGAGGGGTTGCTAATAGGTAAGCTTTTAGATGTCTGGTCAAGAAGCTGTGGATTAAATTACGTTTAATTCTRTGTATCGACATCAGTGTTAAAGAATATGACAACACAAACTACGACTTTGAATTAAAATGTGTGGRAAATTCTTCAAATATATTGAACAACATTTTTGCGAAGTTGGGGTTGGAGATTTTTTTTAACAAGTGTTTATGATCATCTGAGTACTTCACCTAACTACTAATTGGTTAAAGTTTTTATTGTTTAAACATAATTTGAGCTTTGTGCTCTTGTGCAGTCAACAGTCAAGTAATTWAACGGTTACTAACCCAAACTGGTTGTGGACTGCAGGTTGGTGCCAGTTTGCTCCAACATGCTCTATCCTCGCCCAAAGAGAGTGTCATGTCAGATGAAACAACAATCACAACTTCTGCATTGAAAAGGGGGCCAAGAATGAACCCAATGAAGGCAAGAGTGGGGCGAGACAGTTATCGCCTGACATACTAAGCATTACCATAATTGGCTTTTCTACATGATAAGACAGAGGAAATAATAATGTCATTTTATTTACAGCCTTCTCTCTGTTGAAACACGCACACACTCATGCTCACCGTACAGGTCAATGACACACACTGATCAGGCCTGTCCGAACCCATCAGAGGTGAGTGGCAGGGAATGGAGGGACCGGTGACAAAGCGAAACGGGGGAGAGAAATAAGACTGCCACGCCAGAGCTCCCTCTTTGAAGGGCCGCTAAACGTTGTTAGGGGGAGCCTCACTAGACGCCCCGTTGCAGATGCRGCGTTCGGCGCGAAGGGTAAATCAGCAGGGTGAAAGCTGCTGGAATTGGACATTAGCACTGCAAATGAGAGCGGGGATTGCCCTCTTCTCTGAGACAACATGAATAAATGAAAAAGGCTTAAAGGAGAAAGTGTGTTGTGTATAGAAGGCAAAGGGAAGGGAAGAAGTTGGGCTTATTGTGTAACGTTATCCCAGTTTGGCAGTTAAAGTTGTGCTTAAAGTACTTAAAATTTGGTTATTATTGAGATGCAACTAATAATGCAACTAGAAAAAAATGTTTTAGTTGTGCAAATCTTGTTTGTAACAGATTTGGATGGTTGCAATTCAATATTTTCAATCTAAAGAATCTAAAAAATTTTTATGTGTTTGTGCTGGAATATCCTTCAAATGCAAAAAGTCAAAGAAAGCACCTTTATGTTTAGGAAACTCAGCATAACACATTCGATTCTACCCATTTTGTTGCATAACTGGCATATTTTCATTTGAGCTCAGCTCAGCCAAAGTGAAACAGGAAGTGACATTAAAGGGGCACTCCCTGGTCTTTGTTTATTGAAACAACATTATTTGAACTCTAACTTTTATCTCTCTCTAAAAGTGACTCAAAGTAATTTAAAAAAATCAGATTCTCAACTATTTGGGTTGTTAGCCATTTTAGCAATGTTCTGTTCACAGACATTCCCCTTTCACATCACTTCCTGTCATTTCWCGTTATTATCTACATAACAGTTTTTTTATTATTATTGCAATATGTTATAAATGTTATCTTTCCAAAAATACCCTAACATTTATTTCAAAAATTTGATGTCACAGACACTTTAACTTWATATTTGTTCATGTGTATAAAAAGTATGAGTGGGACCGCACATTACCTTATTCGTTTGGGTAGGGATGCAGTTTGAGAGAAAAGGAGTGCATGTTCTCATTTGCGTGCATGTGTGTATGCGGCAGAGGGATGTCCTACTGTGGTGTCACCTGTCTGCAGCAGGAAATCCAGGACTCTGGGCACAACAATAGTGACAGGCTCCTCTCCAGACACAGATGGCTTCGCTTTCCCCCCCTCCACCAGTCACATTGCATCTCTGCTTGCACCTGACACACAGTGACACTTAAAACGCCCGCAAACGCATGTTTACAGAACAAATGAGCCACACCTTGGATATAGGCTAAGAAACGTGAGCTCAATCAGCAGATATTTTTTTTGTTTCATATTTATTTGTTTTATTTTATATAAGTGGCTCAGTTTGTTTCCAAGGACTTCATTTCTGTTGGATCTGCACACACACATACAAACCTCTTGTTCACAGAACTAAACATCTTTTTCCCTCTCTTTTCAGAACTTCCTCTCTTTTGCCTATCCTCCCTGACAGCACAAAGTGGGCTTACGATTTTGACTGACAACCACAACAGACACTTTGGCCCCCCTCCCTTTCTCCCCTCAAGCCTCCTGTTTTAATCCCCTCACCGTACCTCTCTCCCTCCTTCTCCGCTTCCTCTTTTGTTCTGAGTGAGGCTCGAAAGCCGCCGTGTCAGCATCTTTTCCATCTCTGATTGCCTTATTAGCCGGCGGTGGCACCCGCAGCTTTTCTGACACAGATGGTGAAGGAGGAGGCTTGAGCAGGGGTGAAAAAAAATGGCTGACTTGTGTTTGTTGTTAGTTTCCCCCTCCCACCACTTCTCGGGCTTGTTTGTGTGGACACTGACACCTTGGGCTGACACTTACACACTCCTGACACTGATGCCTGTCAAAGCTACATACGGAGGTTGGCAGGAAAAGAGTAGACTTTAGTGTTGGTGTGCTGTTCATGTGTGTGTGTGTGTGTGTGTAACGCTGTCAGGTTTCTCTCACCATGTCAGTGAAGCTGTTTTGTCTTCCTACTTTGACTTTGAATTTGCTCAGTTTTGAATTTGTTTCAGTGGATCATGCTGCCTCATGGTGAGGACAATGCTGAAAGCTGTATAGTGACTGAGTTTGTGACAAAATATCTGGACATTTAAGCATATTTATGTGTTCAAGTTTTTATGTTATCCAAGATTGATTAGCTGTGACGGCCATCTTGAATGGGTTTAAATTTATTCAAAACAGTCACCTGGTTCAAGAGGTTTTTTTTTGCCAACAGACAGGGTTGACTCCATAGGTAATGCCAAATTTGAAAGAAATACTGAACATAATCTAAAGCACTCAGAGTATGTGTCTAAGATGACTCATAGRTACTACCACACCAAATTTCAACTTAATCTCTACACAGTTTCCTGAGTAATATAAATGTTTTGTGTTTGCTGAGGTCAATAATCTGTGGCAACCATCTTGAATTGGTTGACCCAAAAAGTAAATCAGTTGTAGATGCRCACACACAGTGATTGCTTTCTAAATATTTCCTGAAAATTAATTAACTTGCTTATGAGTTATTTTGCTAACAGACAGAAACAATACCTCCATGCATGGGTAATTRTGTGAATTGTGTGTAACCTCCTTGAAGACAGATGCATTTTTTTCAAACAAATACTGTACAGACAGGTGTAGGAAGTTTAGCTTTTCTCAAAGTTAGACGCACCTCAGAAACATCAGGCACTATGTCCATTCTGATTACGATATAGAGAGCTATATGCTCTTTGAAGTTGACAGCACATCTGCCTCCTCACTGGAGACTGATTCTGGCATCTCAGACAACAGACTTATGAAGGTTGTGTTATTGAAGCTGCCGTTGCAATTTTAACCCTTTATCCTCTTCTCTTCCTGCTTCTGTGTGATGGTTTCTTAATGATCTGCATCCAAGGTCATACATTATTTAAAGCTTTTCTTATTTAGTTCATTTGCATTTTTAATCTGAGACAACTCAAACTCATTCTTTACACAAATATGTTTGTAAAATTGTGGGCACACTAGTATGTTAAAAACTGACCAATAGTGCAACAAATTTCCTCTCTTCTTTTAAAATGACAAGTACACAGGGAGCACATGCAGTAACAACATGCCTTCTCATGTCCACTGGCTGTTTCCTAACATCACACTGTGAGGACTTCCACAGTCGATGCCAAGTCAGCTCCAGCCAACCGTGGCTTGGCAAGGCTGATGCTGCTGACATTTTGCACCATGTCTCCTAGTCTTAATCCATAGTATATAGGAATTGGGAAAACTGAAAAAATGAAAGTCAGAAACAGACCTATGTATACATCAAAAATGTTCAAATCCAAAACACTGATTTGTTTTGTCCCGTCAGTTTCTAGAAAAAAAATTTTTTGTTTCATACTAAAACAAATATTAAAATGCTTGCATATTGTTCACAGTAAATACATTTTACAACAATGACAAATTTGGTCTTTAAAAGATTTCAAAGAAAAACCTGCTCCTTCCTGTTGTGAGAATACGATAACAGTTTGTGTGTGTGTGTGTGTGTGTGTGTGTGTGTGTGTGTGTGTGTGTGTGTGTGTGTGTGTGTGTGTG
>NW_013952458.1:2056679-2062272 GCF_001266775.1 Austrofundulus limnaeus
TTTTTTGACTTGTGTTTAATCTCGCTATTAGAATTGAAAACAATTATTTGTTAGTGCTAGTACAGTGAGGATGAAGAGTGCATTCTTGTGAAACTCATGGATTAATACATGTAGATTAGTGTCTAATTTCCTTTCTTTCATCTGTTTTGTTTTTAGCTTATGGACCTGAAGATGAATTCAAAGAG
This sequence comes from Austrofundulus limnaeus, assembly GCF_001266775.1. Taxonomy (NCBI): domain Eukaryota; kingdom Metazoa; phylum Chordata; class Actinopteri; order Cyprinodontiformes; family Rivulidae; genus Austrofundulus; species Austrofundulus limnaeus. The sequence goes on from NW_013952458.1 coordinate 2,056,865, forward strand.
GAAAAGCCCAATGAAGAAGAACATCTGCAAGATGATGGTCTTTCCCTTGATGGACAAGATGCAGACTTTCTCTTCAATGATGAAGAGGATGCCAGAGATCCTTACAGTTGCCAAAACTCTCCACTCAGCAATGGCACTAATCCAGATGCTGGGTATGCGTCTCCTCTCAGCACCACCAGTGACCACCTGGTGGACCTTAAGWCCACTACCACCTCCTCCTTCAATGRTCAGGAAATTATAGAGGAAAAGCATCAGGAAGGTAAAGAGTCYATCAATGGCCTCTCCCTACAGGACAGTTTGACAAAAATGAAAGCCGTCTATGCAAACTTGATCTCAGATGCCTCCTGGTCTAGCATTGCCCTGGACATGCTTAAAGGTAAACAAGGGAGCCCTTTACCACCTAGCAAAGGCAGTGGTAGCAATCACAAAGGGAGCAATGGATTCCTGGACAGCCACAGTTCAAGTAACTCCCATGTAAAGAACAGATGTAGCAGTTATGACACTCCAGCCACCACTATTATTACCACCAGCAGCACTACTGCAAAAACTGTATCAAGCAACAGCAACAGTGGCATCAGCTCTGGCAGCACTGGAGGACTGGCCTAYGACTGGCACCAGGCAGCTTTGGCTAAAACTCTGCAGCATACTCCATACCAACTTCTTCCTGAGCCCAGCCTTTTCAGCACCGTGCAGCTTTACAGACAAAATAATAAACTCTACGGCCCAGTGTTTACTGGGGCCAGCAAGTTTCGTTGTAAGGACTGTAGTGCTGCCTATGACACCCTGGTTGGTCTAACTGTTCATATGAATGAAACAGGCCACTATCGTGATGACAACAAGGATACTGAAGATGATCGAAGCAAGCGGTGGTCCAAGCCACGCAAGCGTTCCCTGCTGGAAATGGAAGGCAAAGAAGATGCTCAGAAAGTTCTCAAATGCATGTATTGTGGCCATTCGTTTGAATCCTTGCAAGATCTTAGTGTCCATATGATCAAAACAAAACACTATCAAAAAGTGCCTCTCAAAGAACCAATGCCAGCCCTCGCCTCAAAGCTGGTRCCTCCAGCCAAAAAACGAGTGTTTCAGGACTTGATGTCTCCAAGCTCACCAGAGTCTGCCTCATCAGGCATGTTCCTGGGAGATTCTCCTAAAGACCAAAAAGTGGCTAATCCCTATGTCACTCCAAACAATAGATATGGTTATCAGAATGGTGCCAGTTATACCTGGCAGTTCGAGGCACGAAAGGCACAGATTCTCAAATGCATGGAATGTGGTAGTTCCCATGACACTTTGCAACAACTGACAGCCCACATGATGGTCACAGGACACTTTCTTAAAGTTACAAATTCAGCCTCAAAAAAGGGTAAACAGTTAGTTTTAGATCCTGTGATTGAGGAGAAAATTCAATCAATTCCTTTGCCTCCTACTTCTGCACGACTCCCTGTACCCAATGGTAAATCACAACTTGAGTCCCCAATGCAGCCGTCCAGTCCTGAAGAAAAATATGAGGAAGCAAAAGATACTGAGATAGAGGCAGAAAAAATTGAATTAAGAGAACCAGAGAAAAAAATCAAGGAGGAAAAAGAAGACCCTTCTGAAAAAGCTGAAAAACCTGTAAAGACCAGAACTTACCAGTATCTTACAGAAGAAGACTTAGAAGAGACACCTAAAGGTGGCTTAGACATCCTAAAGTCTTTGGAGAATACAGTTTCAAGTGCAATCAGCAAAGCACAAACAGGAGCACCAACCTGGGGAGGATATCCCAGCATTCATGCTGCCTATCAGCTTCATGGCTCATTGAAGTCKACCTTACCCTCATGTGCACCAATACAGTCTATGTTCAGCAGCACAAGTTTGAGGGTAATGCCGTCTGATATAGCCTCTCTGGTTCATTCACCTAATAGTCCCTCTTCACCRCTGAGCCACAAGAGCAATGTGTTGGCCATGGAAGAACTGGTGGAAAAAGTGACAGGAAGTAATACTGTATGTAATGAAAAAGAGGAAAAAACTCCTGAGAACAAGTGTAGAATGACAAAGTCTCCMATGCCAAATCCCAAGGAAAAACATGCTTCACCCAGTCCAGAAGGTTTCTCAAAATTAGCAAAAAGCACTGCAGTCGAAGTTCAGGTTGATCCAAAAAGTAAAGGAGACCAAATAGAAACTGCAATTGACATAAAGATAAAAAGTGAGTATGAATCAACACAACAGCATGTTGCCAATGGCTGCAATAACCTAAGCATCATCACTGATCACTCACCTGAGCAACCGCTTGTCAGCCCTCTTAGTGCTCTGCAGTCTGTCATGAACAACCACTTGGGAAAAGCTTCAAAAGTGGCCACAGCCTCTATGGACCCCTTTGCAATGCTCTATAAAATGAGTAACRCTACACAAAGTAAACAAGCAGAGACTGTGAGTCAGTATCATGATGACAATGATCAGCCCATTGACTTGACAAAATCTAAAAACAACAATGGCGGTTCGGCAAAGGCAGTTTCTACAACACCAAATACCAACAGTGGCAAAACAACATTCAAAACCTTCTCTCAGTCATCAGCCTCACCTCTTCGAGAGAATGCTTTGATGGATATTTCAGACATGGTGAAGAATCTGACTGGTCGTTTRACACCAAAGTCTACAACACCATCTTCCATCTCTGAGAAATCAGATACAGATGGTTATACMTTTGAGGACAGCATGGAGGAACTATCACCCATTCAAAGAAGAAAAGGGCGCCAATCAAATTGGAATCCCCAGCACCTMCTTATTCTCCAGGCACAATTTGTCTCCAGTCTTCGAGAGACTTCCGAGGGAAAGTTTGTAATCAGTGATTTGGGACCCCAAGAACGAGTCCACATCTGTAAATTCACTGGTCTTTCCATGACTACTATCTCACATTGGCTGGCCAATGTTAAGTACCAATTAAAGAGGACAGGGGGCACAAAGTTCCTCAAAAATATTGACTCTGGACAACCTCTGTTTTTGTGCAGTGACTGTGCTTCCCAGTTCAGGACTCCCTCATCYTACATTAACCATTTGGAGTCCCACCTTGGGTTTACTCTGAAGGACCTCTCAAAGCTTTCCATAGACCTACTAGAACAGCAGGCGATCAGCAAAACAGAGGACAAAATATTTACTTCACCTGGACTTACAGAGGATGACACTGGCTCAATAYATCAGTGCAAGCTGTGCAATCGGACATTTGTGAGCAAACACGCGATCAAATTGCACCTTTGTAAAACACATGGAAAGTCACCAGAAGACCATCTCTTCTTTGTGAAAGAACTTGAAAAGTTTGATAAACAGTGAAAACGGTGATAGCATGACAGATTAATGTTGCACTAAAACTCTAAGGCCGAATCCCAGTTCATCCAATCCCTCTAGCCCTTTGCCTGTTGTGCAAGTTCACGTGGTGAAGCAATGGTGTTCCAACCCCATTTGGTGATGTGGGAAGAGGGTAGGACTAYGTTGCCCTTCACATTGGGGTTTCAGAAGGGAACGCTTCAAAGGAAGGGAAGCTGCAATGGCAAAGACACGTCCAAATTTAAACATTTTCTCCATCGTAATATCTAGTTTGATGTTTTTTGGTGTATTAATTTGGTATCAATGTCAGTTTTTAACATGCATTTTAAAATATGTATTTCWAAGTATTTTTCAAGCCAAATAACTAGTTACATGACATGTATGAGCATATTTACATTGTGGTTGTTGATGTAAAAGCAGTATGCAACAATTTAGGGCATATTGGCCTTTTGGGAGGAGGGTAGTATTGTGTAGTGGAACTTTTAAATACTACYCCATGTACCCTAAATTCAGAAGAATAAGGGGTAGAGGTAAAACTAGCTMATGGGATTCGGCCTAAGATTCAACCTGTCAACACAGATAGTGCCACAACTGTAAGAACAACATGTGAAAATACAAGGAGCTTTAACACCTTTTACTCATATTATTCAGTTTGTCATGAAGGACAAGAGTTTGCACTACGGGGACTCTAAGCCTCATTGTGAAARATGAATTTTTACTAATATACAGTTCTACAAGACTGGTGCGACCCGATACAGTCATCTGCTGATTGTTGCTTCTTCAATGCACTGCATTTTATCTGAGCCTTTAGGAATAGTCCACATGATCTTTTAAAACTGGTCCATACTCTTATTTTGATAACTGTTTCCAAATAATCTTTTAGGGTAAATATCTTTCGATTTAACTTGCCTATTATTTATGAAGCTGTTTGTGCATGTTTTCATGTAAAACAGTGATTTTGTTATGTCTGATTAAAAAAATCAATCATGATAACTAAACTGATGTCCCTGAAACAGCTATTCATAAAATGGTAGATGAAGAAACWTAGTGATATATTTTCAGCACTTTTAGTGAGTATAAAATGAASAAATAATTGAGTAAAACAAGTCCATTTTAGTTTAAATTCCCTTTATCACAATTGAGGGACTAATACTATTTTTTGCCTTTAAATTACAAAAATATAACAAACAATAAAGTCCTTTTTTTCTCCAGTAAAATATAAATCCCCCCACCCCCCACCCAACATGTACAGTCTTGTGTTTGGTCACCAGTTTTATAAAGAAACTACACTTGTAAAGTTAATGAAATTTAAATCTTATTGTATAAATACTTAACAAGTACATGTATGTCAGCATATCTTGCTCATTACAGTTCAGTATTATTTGTACTGTGTGTATTTTTACAATGCTTTTTTTTCTAGACCAATTTGAGGAGAATGTACAAAGTTCCAAAATACTGATGGACCAAAATGTCCTTTTTTTTAGCAAAAAAATAAAAAAAGTAGGTCCCTCAATGTGTTTTACATGAAATGAAGTTACTAGCATCTGATGTGATGCTTATGATTGTATATAAGCTTGAAAATATTTGTTCTCCAATGACCAATTTCCAGGTTTTGTCATTAACACAGTTATTCTGGATCGCATCCTTTTATCCTCAGTTGTAAAATAAACTTTATGTCCTGGAATACATTAGTGTTGTGTGTTTTGTACAGGGTTTCTTTTTTCTTTARGCTTTTATTTTTGTTTGAWTATCCAGATTTAATTGACATAAAACCAATTCTAGCATCTTACACYGTTTATGTCTGAGACATTCCAATGAAAAAAGTCTTTTCAATTTTGTGCTACAGCTTTATTTTTTTTTAAATACGTATATACCTGAAATGGATGTTAGGGACACCTTTGTGATGAAAGTAATTGTTTAAAAGAAATTGCTGTTAGAGAGCTTTACCACTGGCAGAAATGCTGTCTCAACAGTCTTTGAGTTTTGTTTTTACAATTCTGAAATGAACTCCTGAGCAGTTTATGGTAACATTAAGTCTTTTAACTAGATACCGCAAAGCGGTAACATAATGACCCCCAAATTGTAGTGGTTTGGTTGGGGGTCTTTTT
>NW_013952458.1:2062558-2068360 GCF_001266775.1 Austrofundulus limnaeus
TTTTTATACTATAGGAAGAAACATAAAAAGTAGAAGGGAAATATAAGAACAGTAAAGAGAGAAACCAATAGAAATTATACAGCATCTGACATGAACACCAATAACATGTAGGACACCACACCCAACATCATCAGCAAATGAAGAGAGCAAACACCCATCAAACAAACTTAAACAAATGTATGTACATATACCCATACGCACATATATAAATATATACACACACATATACACATCCACACCTACGTACAAAAATTGTAACCTCATTAATTAAAATACACAAAACACACACACTTTTACACACAATCAGGCACATACACATAATACACACAAACTTGCATACATACATACCTACATACACACACACACACACCCAAACACACACACACACACACACACACACACACACACATACAGTACATACACATAAATACATCCAGTGATTGTCAAAAACCCCAGGATCCAAATGTCTATTTTTGTGAAGTTGTGAACATGCACATAAATACAAGACTTCTCCAGTGGAATATTAAAAAGTGACTGTGGAGGATCCCAGACCTGACCCTCAAGACCCAAGGCAAACATAAGGGGGACCAGAGCCACAGATCCCGAGAGAGACCCCAAGCACTGAGCCCCCAAGGCCACATGCGCAGCGAGAACTACCCCCACCGTGTGAGTTGCAAGCGATTTTGCATGTCCTGACACCCCCACTTTGAAAGGAGCCCCCTCCTCAAATATGGGGTGTATCATAAAACTGTTGGCTGGCGCAGTGTAGGTCGGACTCGTTTACAGTCCTGCCAAATTTCATGTTGATTGGTGCAGCCGTTTTTGTGCTACGGTTGACCAAAAATCTCCGGAGAAAAAAACAACAACAACAAAAAAAATAAACAGTACAAAAACAATATGACTCCCACTTACGCTTCGCGTGCGGGGGTCATAATAATCCAACATTGTTGTGGGGCAGCATGATGTCAGCTTGTTGCAGGACCAACACTRACATAAGGTTGTTTTAAGTGGTATATACTGTATATTAACATCACAACATGTATTCTTTGAAAATTTTAAAAGATTATGTCAAACTGCTGTATGTGACCACATGTAGTTGATAGTTCTGTTTATTATGTTCTTTGAGAAGTTTAGCAAACTCAGTAATTGATAATAAAAGCTAGAAACCAAAATTTATTGATCAGCTTTAAGATTTTCTGAAAACCCAAAGTGGGGATAAATATGTTTTTAATGGCCTAAAAAAGTGCAGAAGTTTTAWAGAAAACCTTTTAATTAATTTAATCTGGTCTTGACCTCATGGTTTAACAAAAGGATCAGCTTTCATGTTCACTTAATAACACTTCAGATATAAGAAGCCAGGRCACATCTCAAGGTATTACATGTTTCCAGCCTAAACACCAGCCAGAGGCATTTTTATTTTATTTATTATTTATTTCCGTGTGTGTGGTTGGTTTAGGAAGCAGCAATAAAAAATGTAGACAAGTTTTAATATCAACATGCTAAAGTATAATTCTCACAAAGGTAATACTTGTGAAATTACAATGAGCGATACAGACACACTTAGTCTATAAAACTTTTTTTTACTGCAACCTGTGTTTTTTTTCTCTTATATTTTGTAAGATTGCCATCCTAATCCAAAACATTTTGCAGAATAGGAGCAAACAGCAATCCTTTGAACAGAAAAGTGAGGACATCGTTTAACAAAAAAACAAAAAAATAAAAAAATTACCCTGCAGTTCTTTAAATGACCACTTGGGGTTGGATGAAAAAGGGAATTAAATCAAACAGACACACATTATAACAGCCAATTACAACAGCTTTCACTGTGGCAACATCAGCTGCCCTCCTCTGCAGGACGTCAGTGAGCCTCAAGGAAAAAAAATCAAAACCATTTGGACTGAAAGAATCCAGGTGAGTGAAACCGTTTTTTTTTTTAAAGGTGCAGGAAGTAAAAAACTGAGAAGCAAATAGAAAAAGGATTAGAGCTTTCGCAGGTGAGTACAGGCAGGTCATTCTGCTGAATTGTTAGTGACACCTTTTCTTACTTTGTCCTTGGCAGTGGTGGGCACAGTTCCCCTAAAGCGCTAAAGCACTAATAGTGGAACTAATTTCCTGATTAATGCTTTAGGGCTTCTGCTAATTTTAAAATTTGTTAGTGGATTAGCACTTGCTACATTTATAGGCTAAATTTAAAAGCACAAACTGAGGTCCTTAAATGTTATTAACATTATTGTTTACAGGTGAGGGTGAAGCTGTCACACATTTTGTTCATATGCATGTCACTTATTTGTTGACATATTGACGATGTATGAACTCAAATATGGCTGAGGAATGTCAATAATAAGGCTTAAGAAAGTAACAGGCATCCAGCTTCTCTTATTTTATCTTTTATTTTATAAATCTTTATATTATTGTGTTGGCTGGTGGAAATTAGCACCCAGAGCCTGATACAGTGCATCTTTACTGTATATTGCGCCGGTTTTAAATAAATAAATCCATAAAAATCTATATACATGCCAATATGTGACTCATGTTGTCTGTTGACAAACGTTCTTGGGATGATTGGGTTATTTTAGTGCTTTAGAATTAGCTTTTGCTAAATTTTCAGTGCATTAGTGTTTTAGAATTAGGGGACCTAAGTATTTGAGTTAGTGCTTTGGGGAAAGTGGAACTAATTTTTGGATCAGTGCTGCCCACCACTGGTCCTTGGTGATTTRCAGGTCCAGAAGGAGGAGGTGGATCCCAGAATCCAGGGAAAGTAAGTGATGGAGGCTGAATGAGCGGGCAGAGAGTAGAGCAGCTGAGTTTAAAGGCCGAGCTGACATCTCCCGTTTGTTGCACGAGGGATTTCCAGAAACAACAAAAGTTGTGGAGCGACATCCACTGGTTGGCGACACAAGGAGACGGCTGAGAGCCTAACTGAGGATCCGTTGTAACAATGCTCACAGAGGAGACGCCAGGAGGTACAAAAGTCATAGTACGTCTTTTCTCAAAGGAGCRCTCATCAGAGTATTTGCACTATCGTTCACAATGAGATGGTCAACAAAGACTAGTGCCTCAGCTCAACTTTCATGAAAAACAGCTGTCAGGAGAAACAGTCCCACCTAGCTTTGTTAATATATACTATAAGGATAAAAACATGCAGCAATGGCATGCCATTAAAAAGGGGGTCTAAAAGAAGTCATTGTCACAACATTTGCATTATAACTTTCTAAAACAGTCAGAGATTTGTTTGTTCTCTCATCACTCTTGTTTGTTTAAAAAAACATAAATGGGCTCGGTGTCATCCCTACTATCAGAGGAACAGAGAACTACAAGACAACAGCACAAATGTGATGTTTAAACAAAAGGCTGCTTATGATAAGACGTGTCACGGCGCAACTTGTTATCCATTTATTATCATCAGCGTGTTCCGGGTCGTTCGGAGCTGTTCTGGTTCTGGGGACTAGCGTCTGTACATCTGTGACACAYACACACGTCGACGCAGAACTGAAATGTTTTACCACACGTGTCATGTTTACTCATGTCAGCAGTGAGGATTCCGTGAATTAACCTCATCTTCTCTCGCTGCTTTCAGAGCAACCTGCAGGGCTGAGCARCACCTCGCTTTCAAAACAGGAGGTAGAGAAAGAAATCCTTTGCTCTGYTGTGCTGCGACTAAACTGGAGACTTTAGAAGGTAGATGTTAAAGGAAGCAGTTGATGTTGCTGATTCGTTTTTGTATTTCGAACAGATTTAAGGTGATGCGTTGCTTTAAATCGAAAGCAGAGAAACAGTGGAAAGAAAGCTTTTATTCAGAAAAAAAGCAAAAGTCAAGATGTTTCCAATGAGTTGGCCTAGTCTTCGGATGACGTACTGCCCCCATGTTTTATATCACATATTTTCAGTTGGAACATGTATTCTCACATCTTTTCATGTAGCTTCACAAAATTCAGTATTATTTAAAAATATATATAAATACAAGTGCATTTGTATATATTTTTAAATAATACTTACTTTTAAAAGTAAGAATTCGAATTTAGCTCAAGTACAACTTCCAATTGCATTTTATTTAATATCTCACAAAAGCATATATTTCATCCGCTCCCCTGATGGAGTTTAAAAACAAATTATTTTGTCTGAGATAAATTTCTAAACTCCTCTATAAACAATGTTTAAAAAGTTCTGTTGTAGAAAAAAAAAATATATATATATATATATATAAAACACAATTAAGTTTTTCCTGTTTAGTTTGACGATGGCACGATGCTGTCATTAGTCACGTAGGATACGTTTTTGTGGCGCAGTGTCATAATCGGCCAACAAATGCACCCTATGTGGGCTACAACTCCTGAGCTGAGGCATACATCCCACATTTCAGACCCTAACTTATTTTAATTAACACTTTATTATAGTGAAAGAGTAAAAACTGATAACTAGCTTTTCTTTAATAAATGTATTTTGTATATTAAAGTTCTTAACAAAAATAATGTTATCTTTCAGTACTCTCAGTGTTTACTGGGAGTGAGTTGAAACTGCAATCATGCCAGTTTTTTTGCCCAACATCTTTAAAACAGACAGGATTGTAAACCTTTTAAGATCAGTTARCTCTGGAAGCCATCCTGAATCAGGWTGGCTCCAACAGTTAATCAGTTATAGATGGTTGGTTTGGTTCATGAGATAGTTTGCTCTAAAACAAACCAACAAACACASACACATTTATACAGGAAATCAACTTTGAGGTTTATTCTAAAAACACTAACCTGAGTCTAAACCAGACTCTCAGAGCTCATCGCTTTCTACTTCCTGAAGAATAATTCCTTTAAATCACTCATGTTGTCAGTTTATATCACAAATTAGAGCTTGTAGAAGTGGAGGTGCCGATCAGAGCTGAGCTCCAAACTTCTCACGTAGCGAGGTGTCAGACTAATTTCTTCCCGCTGCACACATCCTGACAGCAAGACAATATAGCACCTTAAGGTTTTGTAAAAACATTAAACCTCAGATTTGAAGAGAAGCTGAAGGTTTGAAATCACCAGAGACGGCTCATCATGGACAGGGGCTCGAATCCGATTGCTTGTTGACACGTTTGTCCCAGCTGAGATCTGCAAGCAGTCAAAAAGCATCTTGTAAAGTGTTGTGTACCTGTCAGGGAAGAAGCCTTGTTTTGGAAGATACAGACGGCGTAATTCATCAGGCCGAGGCGGAGGCTCTTGAAGAATGGAGAAGTGACAAAATGGATTCTTTTGAGAGTAATGATGGCTGCCGCTGTTTGGAATAGATTGAGTGTCTTTTAGGATCTATCAAAGCCGTCTTCCTTGGCCCACAGGTGTGATGCGCCACACTTGGCTGTYCTGTCAAAGTCTCTAAAATATTGAGACATTATTATACAAGTGGGCTGTAATAGAAGGATTCTATAACTTCACCTGCAAATAGTTTAATTTATTTTTTTTATTATTTACATTTTTTTTAAGTTTGAATCRAACAAGACTTGAATCCTTTTTTATGTTTGTAAAGAAAATGTTTCTTTTCCTATGTGATCAGTAGGAACCACTTCCTAATAAGGGCTAGTTGATTTAGTATGCTGACTCAGCATGCATGCTAAACATGTTTTATGTTTTCTTCACTTTCACATCATACTTTCTGCGATTCATGTGTCAACACGTTTGCTTCAAGAGTTGGGTGCTGTGACTTTAGTTTTTTTTACATTTTGACCTTTGAATGAAATTCACGTTTTACAAATTCCCTTTATTCCTTCAAAATCATTGTTCTGCTTATGTTATACTACTTTTGGTTTTTAGTTAATAGTCAGCTACTTTTAGT
>NW_013952458.1:2068477-2070809 GCF_001266775.1 Austrofundulus limnaeus
GTGTGTGTGTGTGTGTGTGTGTGTGTGTGTGTGTGTGTGTTAATTAATTTATTTATTTTTTTACAATCTAACAGCATGTGCAAAAAATGTATGGCAATTTTCCATATTTACTTGATATCCCAGACCCCCTCGTCAGAGTTAATAAAAAAAACTAAAGCTTACTTTGTTAACAAAATTAACTAATCAAAAATTAAAATTAGAGACCTCTCTTCTAAACACTCCTTTTTCAGTTTTGTGAGTTTAAATTAAAGATTCTTTCATAAAGGTGCTAAACCAGTTTGTCACTCTGCAACTTTAAGTCTGTAAAATCATTTTAAGATGTCAGATTTAACAGAAAAAGAACTTTTTAATGTCACTGCATTCTTGCAAAACTTCTAAGTGCATCACATTGTCTAAAGATGAAGAAACGAAAGGAAAAAAATAAAACCAAACTCAAATCACTAAAAATGATTGTATTCAAATGTTAGCCCATTGCAGTAAAAAATTTTTTAAAGGATTTATGCAAACTTAGAATAAATATTGGAAAACAAACTATAAAGGATGAACTCAAGAAAAATCTTTCAGTTGATTTTTCTGTATGATAAAATAAAGATTTCAAATGTAAAGGTTTTATCCATAAAAATTTAATGCATTTCTCTAATCCAGTGTGTGTGTTTGTGTGCATTTCAAACGTTAACATAATAAAAATAAAATGTTTTGAGATGGGAGGGGGAAAAAAATGCACACCTTCAAGAAAACTGTCTTCAAAGCTGCACTACCAAAGCTAGAAATTCCTTCCTGAGGCATGAGCAAAATCAAAAACAACAAACATCACACTTATAAACTCCTGTTACACAGGTAATTTTTTTCTCTCTCCGAAAGCGTAGCTGCAGTGCCGCGGGAAAGAAAAGTGATTATCAAGAAAGTTTCAAAGCACAAACAGCGTTAAAATCTGTCAGCTTTTGTCTTCATCTTGATACAATCAGAGGAGTTTCTTTATTTAACAAAAAGTTGACAAATTGTGACAAATTACTTTACTTCAAATTTGTGTTTTTTTGTTCTTGAAGGCTGGTACTTTCAAAATAAAGTTAAAACACAAACTTGGATGCAAATTTAAAGGTAAAGTTTCACTTTAACTATGTTACTGAGTAACTGTTAGACACTATAGATGTTTAAAAAAACTAACACAGGGGATCAAAGTTTTCTTCACAGCTGTATTAGAAATATTATTCATAGTAACGAGTATCTGAGGATGCCTTTACTCAGCATAGACTCAAGAAGCTCTTGCCCTATATAGACATCCTCGTGGGAGGGGCTGAGAATCTTTGATTCTCTTTGAGTCTRCATTTTGTCATGTTTTATATTGTTCAGCTAATAAAACACAAGTCCTTGACTGAAAGACTGGGACTCCCTCTGGACGTGGGCTCTAGTTGCACAGCAACTATTAGTCTTAAACATGCTCCCCCATCTCTTATCACRTTTGTAATTATCTAATGCGCCGTTTACAGCCTAAACATGTTCATTTGCCATACATTAAAGATATGCAATGTTTATGTGAAGGCTCACAGGAGAATTCCTCCTTCAAGGCTCAGTACTGAATCAAACTCTGCGTAAACTGGGATAAATGAAAGAAAAGGGAAAAAAATCAGCATCTCTGAGGAGATAGTCAGCGATGCTTGAGGCGTTGTGTTGCTCTGCTTCAGTTGTGGCTTGTTTGGAGYGTAGTGATGAAGAGGAAACAGGCATTACCCTTTAAGTCAAACAAACCATTAACTGGTGATCTTCAAGTCATGGTCCCTGGGCCATTTCTGATCCATAGTTGCGGACAGTAAAAAGCCACTTGTAATTTTTCCTCATTAACAATTGACAAGTGCTCCTCCTTTGCTTTTTCACTGAACACAGGCAGAGGGGTGGAGTACTGCAGTTAAGGGCAAAAGGGGGAGGGGGTTCTGCTTAACAAAGCATATGGTACCGCACACATGAYGTGATGAAATCATCACGTAACTCGTTCAAAATTGAGTGCCTCTATTGAAAGGCTCTATGAAACAAACAGATCGTCAAGATCTGAATCCCATCAAATAACCATTTAGTCCCATCTCTAGACCCATCGGTTCGATCTATCTGGTCTGCAAAATATTAAAAGTTACGCACAGCTTGAGATTAGTTATAACTCAACTCAAAGTGTTAATGATGGCAGCACCTTGCAATCAAATACTTAGGCCCACTCATGCAGTACTCACTCCTAATTACTGCTTAAGAAATAAAATCCAATGAAAACAGACAAGGCTCTGGATGTTGTAGGGTTGTATTGGCTTACGCGACTCTGCAATATCGCATGGACATCGGGGGCAGT
>NW_013952458.1:2072171-2073296 GCF_001266775.1 Austrofundulus limnaeus
CCGGATAGGCAGAAGAAAATGGATGGATGGATGGATGGATGGATGGATGGATGGATGGATGGATGGATGGATGGATGGAAAACAGACAAGCTGTGATTGTCAAAAACTGATCAAATCCTGACTTCTTTCTGAATACTTAAAAAATCTGATTCTGCTTTTGCTAAGACAGTCATTAAAGTTGAAGAAAGAAAATGGGAAAAAACCTTCGGCACCCACTATATGCCCATACACCACCAGTCCCAGTGCATTTAAAATCCAGGAAACGTTTTTTAACACCTACATGTTTCCCAATAAACAAAATACCTACGAAATACAAAATAAACCACTGGAAAGATCTGGATCAACCAACCATAAAGTGTCAAAACATCCTGAGACTTCAAAAAAAATTGGCTAAAGGTTTCAGACTTCAGAGAAACGATTGGCGTGCCTTGAATCTAGCACAAACCGGTGTCAGAAAGACCAAAACCAGCTTGGTAAAATGGAGGCTAACTAGGAACGCAGTGTGAATACTGTCACCAAATCCAGAACATAACAGCAGACCTCTGTCAGGTCAATGAGAGAACAAAGACATGGCTGACTTTCTGGTGTGACGGTTAACAAACCTCTTGCTTTGTTAACAAGAACACTTTGTAAAATTTACGATTTTAACGAATCTTTATTGCTATCTATCTAGTTGTTCTTTTTCTAACAAGTAAAAATCATAGTTTTTCTCTTCCTTTGCTGTATACACAGCAGTGTAATAGTGACAAACACTTCAGGTTCTGATCTATTTGTAGCTTTATTTTGAAAGAGCCACTGCAGCTCTCCTCCCCCAAGTGATTCAGTTTGGTCGCGTTTGAAACAAGATGTATTTTATGTTATGATATTAAACACTGGTGTAACGTGAATTTCCAACCACTAAATCGAGCCGTTTTGCCCCCCCCTGGCTGTTTTCTCTCCCCCCTGAGACATTTTAAAAGACAAGCTGAGATGGGGGATTTCATTGTTAAGTGGGCTTGGATACAGTTAAGAGCCGAGAGCTGGTGTTTAACAGGACTATTAACGGCGAGATGGGAGATCAATACAGCAAGGTAAAGAGGAGGCCTGTCTCTGTCGCGGTGATGTGTTATTAGTGCCTGACAGGGG
>NW_013952458.1:2073446-2075242 GCF_001266775.1 Austrofundulus limnaeus
GGTTCTGGCTTCCTTCCAGTTCCTGAGCCTTGTCACGTACTTTGCTCCTCAGCAATTAAACCAGAACCCCTCTTCCCACTTGGAGCCACAGATTCAAAGCTTGTAAATAACCATTTCATAAATTACAAAGTCTTAATAAAGTGCCTGCACATGATCTTTTGACATAACAAATAATACTTTTATATCTGATCTATTATGGCACAGACGTAGCCCCGGTCTTTCTAATAACTGCAGTAGCTGTGATACTTTAAAGAATTAGTTTAATGCAGATGCTCTGTCTTTGTCACATTCATGCTCACAGTCAGGCTTTTTACTTGTGACAGATGCTTCTCCTGCTAAACCTTTAAGGGGCAAATGATGCACAACAGTGCAGCACTGTTTTAACATTCCTTAAGTTGTAAAAAAAAAAAAAAGAAAGGAGGGAGGATGGTCTGGTGTAGATCTTCTCCCTCTGCTGTTTGATCGTTTAAAGCAGCTTTAAAAGAAGTGACTCCTGACAGTAAATGTGTTTTACTCGTGTGTCAACACTCCAGACTATTAGTGGTTTAGTTTTCTAAAACTTACAAAAAAAAAGTTGTAACTGGTCTCATTCCTTTGCAGAATTTGCTGAGCAAAGCATAATTGTGATGAGTTCCAGGGAGGCAATTTAGTAAACATGATGATTTAACAACATAACAGAATTATTTGACATCTTTTTCACATCATAAAAGTGTGAAAACTATGAATCACTGCCTGTAGGGAATTTCTTTTTGACAAAATCCAGAGTGCAACTAGCCTTGGGTAATAGTTATTTTGTCAAGAAAAACATGTAATTTTTTTATTGTTTTCATGAAATATGTCATTCTCAAATAAAAACTTGGTAATTAAATGAGAGAACTGAAAATATTGTGCTTTCAAAATGTCTGTGTGGTTAGCAGCAACCCCTCCTAACATGGAGAAACTGGAGCCAAGAATAAAGATGACTCAGTATTTTATATAACCTCCACATAAACAATAAAAGGATTTTAAAAATAGGTAGTTTTAAAGCATGCAATTACTGAGCACCTGGTTTCGAAACACTATGGACTAAATATGCTCTGATGTGAATGAACAGAGTTATCTTAAAGGGGGGGTGTTATGTAAAATTTATGTTTTTAAGCTTCATATCATATTATAATGACATTACATCAATAATAACAAACCCAGAGTGTTGATTTGATTCATGCATTTTTGAGAAATCCTTGAATCTCATGTAGCCATGTGGAGCTGCCTAAACATTTGCTGATACAAAGCTCCACTTATTTGCACAAAACTCCTCCCTGGAGCTCAGTCTGCAGCCTAGCTCCCACCCCCCACAGAGTACCCCTCTCCCGAAGCATTGTTGTGAAGATGTGCTGAAGTGGGATTGTCAGAAATGGTAGAAACAAAGTCCAATTTCAAGGGGCTACAATCCAAAGTCAAATTTATTTTTATATTCCAGTGATGTCATATCAACTGAAGGCAGCATAGTTACTTGAATGTGGTATAAAACTGAACTATGTGATATACAGCGGGTAAAATAAGTATTGAACACGTCAACATTTTCTCAGTAAATATATTACTAGAGGTGCAAATGACATGAAATTTTCACTAGATGTTGGTAACAACCCAAGTGATCCATACATACAAAGAAATCAAATCATAAATGTCCAGAAATGAAGTTATTTGTAATAATGTGGAATGGCACAGGGAAAAAGTATTGAGTTGTGAAAAGGAATGGAAAGCCAAGACACCAGCTGAACTCTCTCAATAATTAGAAAACAAGCCTGCCCCTTGTC
>NW_013952458.1:2078645-2081756 GCF_001266775.1 Austrofundulus limnaeus
ACATCTAGTGAAAATTTCATGTCATTAGCACCTCTAGTAATATATTTACTGAGAAAAATGCTGACGTGTTCAATACTTATTTTACCCACTGTAGATCTTTAGACATCCACAGTTTGGAGAAATATAATTTAAAAGGAGACATATTCTTTCAAATCCTTTTTCACATTTAAATCATTCAGATGAGGTCTATATTAAGTGGAGCTTTGCTTTGGTCTGACTTCCTCCTAAYTGTAASTCCACAAGCCCTTCTTTCACTCCTTTTCTATGGTGTGTTTCAAAGCTGCTCATTTTGAGGCTRTCTYTTTAAATCCAAACAAGTTGCTTCAGCTTCCAGCTCATAGAGTGGTCCATTGTGGTCTGATAGCAGAGACATGTGACGATACAGTGTCACAGAACTGTTTTATTAAATTCAGATATTATGCACTCCTAGATGTTCCAAGTACACAACAAACTGCATTTAAAGGTTAAAAAGGCGGATTTTGCATGATATGATTGAGCTAACTGTTCAGTCATCAGACATGTTGTACTTGTTTCCCTGCTCCCACACACATGATTCAGTGACTTCAAGTTCTGCAAAGGCCTGTTAATCACCAATTCATCTAAATCAGGTGTGCTGGTACAGATAAATCAAAAATGTGCAGGATAGTAGTCCTTGAAAACCAGGATTGGACTCGCCTTCTCTGTATAAAGCACTGTCTAAAACAGGTAAGATACTAACTGTATATAATTGTTATGATTTTCAGTCAGGAATAAACCCACGATGCAGGCAGTTGCAAAGCTCTAAAAAACAAAGAACTTATTTAAACAAAAAAGGTGCTGACTGGGCAGCTCAAAAAACTCTGAGTGGCGTGGCAAGACAGAACAAGGCACAATACAGAACATAACCAAACAATGACCCGACAGGGAAGTGAAGACAAGACACAATACAGAACATAACCAAACAATGACCCGACAGGGAAGTGAAGACAAGACACAGAATATAAAGGTGAGACTAATGAGCACAAACAGGGAACACCTGGGGGAGAAACATGAGGATCAGGTGTGAGTGGGCGTGGCTGGAGCAAAGGCATTCAGGAGGAAGTAAACAGAGGAACATGACAAAAATCAGAATAAAGTCAAAATAAAAACATGAACCCAGATGAAACATAACAATAATATTAAATATCTGAACCATTAATGGACCTTTAAATATAAAAAAACAACATGTCCACCTAATAATTAAACTCTCAAACTGCTGATCTCATGAAACTAGTTCTCATAAGGACAGCAGCAACAACAAAAAAAGCACATATATTGGAAGAAGTGGTCCCGACAGCTGTCACTCCCATCGGCCACCAAACCATCTCCCCTCTCTGCTCGACAGCATCCAGGCGTTTTCCTGTCACACAGCATATGCCACCGCGATTCTCCTGCTCCGAGTCGCCTGACATTATCTACTCCCAGGCCCCGTGGCCAGCACGGGCTCTCAGCAGCCCTCTTGCTGGTGGCACCACAAACATGATCTCTGATGTCTCACAGGCAGCACGACTGATGCTGTCACTGCACCGAGATATAACACGACTCGCTGACAAACACACTGTGACAAGGACAAGCAGGCGCACCAGTGTGTCCACAGACACACACAGGCGCGCATGCCAAAATGTGCAGTTTTTCCAACAGCCCAAGCAACCAGCAGAAGACAAACGTTGAACTTTTTTCAATTATTGTTTTAAAATTCTTTTTTATATATAGAAGGCAGAAAACGGCATTATATTWAAAAAGGCCTCAAATGAAAAATCTGTGCTGAGCATTGAACATTATCATCTTGTCGCTGACATTTAGAGGTAAACATTTGACTAAAATAGTGGTCAAAGCATAATAACATACCCGATAAAAAACAAATAAATGTAATGAGTTTAAAAAAGAACAAAGCTGGAATCTGAACTGAATCTGTTCTTAGGTTTTTCATTTGTTGGTGGTGCMCACCATCTGGTGGGCAAAATAAAAGTACAACAAGCATCCTTCTCACCATCATTAAAACTTTCACTGTTGAGACAGTAATTATGATAAACTCATTGAAATGTCCAAAACAAATTGTAAAATTATTTTTTTAATAATACAGTAGGACTGTTCTGACCTTTTGAGCATTTTAGAACTCTATAGAGTTGTCGAGTATTGAAGTACAATTACTTTGTTACCTTACTTAAATAAAAGCTTTGATTATCTACACTTTACTGGAGTAATTATTTTTCAGCCATTTCTTTCCTCCTTAGACTTTCAGGCAATTATCTGTTCTTTCTACTCCTTACTTTTCATTTACCATACTTTTTTTGCATTTTTAAAATTAAAAATGCAAAAAGTATTTAGTTTCTATTTCATTCCATCTTATTTTTTCTCTGGCTTGTCATTGTTCAAAAAATAATATTAATAATCTAGAAAGATGTATGGCCCCTCACAGATAATTATGGTTGGATGAGAAGTATAAATACAGTATATCGTTCTGACACCCAATTGGATAGCAGACATGTACTGTATGTATAAAGATGACGACATACTGTACGCAGCTGAAAAAGATAGAGTAGTAGTGCATCCTCAATTTTTTTACATTAACATTTTATTGCAAAATTACAATCATTATAGCGTTTAGAAAACACCATAGAAAATGAAAACGGTTGAAAAATATGACCCAGTCAGAATATGAACATATCTTTGCAGCACTTGAAGAGACTAAATTCAATTTTTCTGCACTCCTATAAACTCCATGTATGCAATAAAATGCATTTAATAGGTAAAACAAAAATAAAATAATGCATGCATGATACGTCCCTTTTAAGTAATGTTTGCACACCTGTATCCATTTTGTGTGAATGCTTATTAAGCATTCTCACTGATCCTATTTTCATACRTTTTTCAGCGCTTATGCAATTTTTGTGCTATTTGAAACTATTTATACACAAAAACGTTCAACTCTGTCAGGACAKTCAGGCTATGATTTTTAGTACTTCAGCAATTTCTACTCTTTAAGAGTGTTTTGACATGTTTTTTCTCAATGAAAATGAATGGAGCTGTTTCCAACAACTTTAAATCTGTTAAAATGTACATATACCTTTACTGTACTTTTTACCTTTTGTT
>NW_013952458.1:2082129-2092530 GCF_001266775.1 Austrofundulus limnaeus
ACCTTTTTGTGATAATTCAGCAAACATATGCGATTTCTGTTGCTTTTTGTTAATTTTAGCTATTTTTAGGCTAGTTTCAGCTTTGTTTTAGCTATTTAGCACAAATATTTCAGCATTAAGCATTCAAATTGCATTTTCAGAAGAAATGCAAATTCTCTATTCCTTATTTTTTATTATATATTTGTCATGTCTGTTGGTAATTTTGGTTGTTTGATAATCATGCAAACTAGCATTTCCTTATGTCTGCACACTTTATATACACTACATATTTTAATTTATTTTGGGATAACTAATTTCTCCTCTCAGGCCAGGAGCCAGGAGGAGCTGGAGGATGTTGTTCGGTCTGGATCTGTTCTGGATAAGTGACTGAAAATTGACGATAAGGACACCTTTTTTGCATAAATTGCACAAATGCTCATTTTTTCTTGACGTTAGTGAAGTCACACACTGTATGAATTGGACAAGAATCGATATCCAACAACTTTATTTGAACCATTTTTACAGTCAGACAAACAGTAAACTTGGTGAAAATATAAATTCTTGTACCGACATAATTACCAACTATGAAACGTGTTTACATCATAGTTACAAGAATTCTGTTTTAAAGCTCGAGGCTTGCATAAAACCTTCAGGTTTAAACTGCTGCGAAATCTAAAGCCAGGCTCAGCGAACCCTGTTGCAGGAACATATCCCACCCTCTACCCCCAACTCTGACATCAGTAGCGCTCCTAAAAGCTAGTTTTTAACATCTTCTCCCACTACGAACATCAAGTACTTATGGGTGCTTTAAATTCATTCTTAGAAAACAAACAAAAGACTGTTAAATAAAACTATCATTTACAATATTTATCAAAAAAATCCACATGGATCAAAGTCAAGACTCCAGTAATAAACAGCTCATTTATTCCCTGGATATTCCAAGAATCAGAAGTTTATGGCTTTGTATCGATGCATAGACTATTTCTCTATGGAAGATGAACACACTGGAGACACGTTGCTAGAATGGAAATATACTAAACAAAACCTGCAAAGTGAAAACACAAGAAAACAAACAGATGTAGGAGAATCATTGAAACTGTCGAACAAATAATTTCTAGTAGCTTGACTAGGTGTGTGTAAGAGCACAGTCAGTAGAAAATCTTATCGCTACGTTTTCTACTTCTACAGAATGAACAGCCTGAAAAATTTACACTGTTAGCACACTGTGAAGGAAGAAATTATACGAATATAAAGGGGAAAACACTGAATTTATAACTTCAATTAGAATTTATGAAGCAGGGGACTTTTTCAGGCTACGTTTTTGCAAACCTGCTACATAATTGGTATCAATTTAAGCAAAAATCAGTTAAAATGAGATAAATATGGGTGTGGCTTTAAGAAAGCGACATTACAAAACTTTTCTGTCTCTGTGTGAAAATCTTGAGTTTGAGTTCAACACAGTTTGAGGGTGGCAGTCATTAAAAAACATTTTGAACTCAAAAGTAATTCTGAACATCCACAGCACTTTACTCACCTGAACATACAGTACTGAGAGTGTGCTTTCCACAGGGAAGTCATGGATAAATGCTGACTGAACAAAAACTGGCACGTTAACTCAAAAAATATTGTAATAAAAACTAAAGTGACTCTAGTTTAACTTTAATTCTGAATGGGTTTACAATAACAAACTGAACCGAAAACAAGACCCTTAATATTTAAGTAAATAATTGTAATAATAATAAAAAACTAAGACATTTTTACAAGAAAAAGCAACAACTAACTGAAAGGTTACATTAATATACAGCTGGTAATAATATTTTTGAGTTTCTGAATGTTTTAGTGACATCATTCATCAGAACTTTTGGTTTTGTCATATTGATGGAAACATTTTCAGCACAGCTTTATCTCCACCTGAATTGGAACAAACAGTATTTTTCTATTCTTTTTTACAGTAGATCCATCTGATTTATGTAAGAAAAAAAAAAAACAAAGAACATTCCTGTATGTTACTGTATGGTAGCTGACACATTTACACATTTAACAGAAACAAAGAAATTGGATAACGTTTCAAAATTAAACAAYGGTGTTAGCAGAAATGAGATGAGTCCACTCTCTCTTTGATTTGCATATACCGTGCATCATCCAGCATCTCTGTGTCTTTGTAAGAATCATGGCCGGTTCCTTTAAATGTCWGCAGGTCTCTTTGTTCAGCAGTTTGGATTCTGGGTCCAAGAAGAACAGAACGTTTCTTCATGTTCCTTTATGAAGAGACCCTGAAGACGAAGCGGAGTGACTGTTTATCTGCAGAAGACAAACACAAAGCAGGTTAGATCATTCAGGATGATCGTTCTTTTTACGTGTTTAATTGCTGAACAAAAATCATAGAATGTTGCTAATTTGACATTTTATTCCAGCTTTTCTATGTCACATTTATTATAACAGAATCTGTACGGATTGATTCACTTCTTGTCACTGTTGTTTCAAAAAGTTGCTCACCGGTTCCTTTAAAGGAGAAAAGGAGAAAGTGGGATGAAGGTGGGCCTGACTGACAGGCCTAAGTGACACAACATATGGAGATGCCGGGCGAATTTTTACCCCGAGGGGGTGCAACCATGTCTTTTTATTATTTGTTTGCCTCCTCCCTGTCAGCCTCCCTCCCCGCGATGTGAAGAGAGAGGCAGCCAGGTTGTGGAAGCAGACACACGTGCACGCAGAAAAGACAGGCTGTACTCGGACGCAGACAGGGTACAGACAGGAGAGCACAGTTTCTACAGACACTTAGGAGGGAAAAGAGGGATTTTTTCTGCGTCTCTGTGGTTTTTGACTCTTTTTTTGTAGCCAACAGATTTTAGATTCTAATAATGACAGTATTACAAGCAATACAAAATCAATAAAATCTCTGCAGAAAGTGCAGTAAAGCCAAATAAAGCTTTGTTGATGCTTGATAAAAATTAAAAATATTTTTGAATGAAAATGAGTAATGCATTTTAATAAAATACATCATGTATGTCATTTCTTAGTTATTAGGTGTTCATCAGTTTCCTCGTACGTATTTTTACAAGTGAGTGTCCTGCAGGCACATAAATTGTGTGTGGAAATGTTGTAAAAGGAGGAATTAATGCTAACAACATCATTTGTACAAATAGATAAAACGATAAATGGATTAAACTTATATAGCACCTTATTACATCCCTATGGACTCCAAAGTGTTTCACTAAAGTGTCAATGTGCTAAAACAGAAAAACCTACTTGTTTGGAAATTTCAGAGGAGGAATGGACTTCATTTCCAAAATGTCCGTTTAACTGCAGCATTGCTGTGAAAGCAAAATTGTAGCACATTTAAACATAAAACATTGACATTTGCGTATTTGTTAAGCGATTATTTTTAAATTAAGCAGAAGGTGCACACACAAAAGAATGTTTCAGCTTTGTGTCTGTCCTTCCTGCAGTAACTACAATTCATTTAGTTGTGTGTTAAAAAAATAAGTCTTCCTTACTTTGTGGATCAAGTCTCGGATCAACGAACCCCCAGTGTTGATAAAGAGCCGCCAGATCACTGGGACTGTAGTTCTTCAAGAAACTCAAAATATCCACATCCTTTGGCATCTCTCCCATTGATTCACTCTTTCCCTGAGCAAAAAGGAGGGGATCTGAATAAGCTTTGGCCCCATGTGGCCCCCACATGTTCATGGCTGCCCAGAGATCAGGACTCTTAAGACCTGAGGAAAAGTCACATGACTGCCTGCGGGAGTGGGATCTGTTGGCTGCAGCGTTTGACGAAGCCCYGCTGTGATTTCTCGCCAGCATGAAACCCAAACCTTCCTGTGGGAAGACCCCCTCCACAGCAGCTCTGTCGCCTCTGTGTTTGGGGCTGCTTGAAGGCAGAAAGCCGTCCAGACGTTTGGTGTGCACAGAACTGTTTAAAGAAGTAGCGTGGCCACTGGAGCTTTTGCTCCCACCCTCCGCTGCTCGCTTGTGTTCGCCGGAACTCCTCTGAGCGTGGACGCTGACCTTCCCAGCAGACTGCGTCCCATCTGAAGAGCGGGAGTCCTTTGAGTGATGCTTGGACTTTGAGATGCCGGACTGGGTCCTGGGTGTTAAGTGCTTGCTACTGCTGCTGCTGCGAGCCGTGACCCCGGGAGGCTGCGTTCGCTGAGTCCGAGGAGCGGGTAAAGCTGGGCAGTCCTTGCCTTCCAGAAAAGGGGGTGGTCCGGTGCGCCTCCACTGAGACGCTCCAGCCTTTAAGCTTTTTAGAGTGTTTATGCAGGGTGCCCACTTGGGCGCTACAGAGCTGTTGCCATTTACCTTGTGTGCAACACGCTGATGGATCCAAAGTACTTCTGGGTAGGTGGTCTTGTGGGAGCAGTATAGGCACTGATGTCGCACCAGACCCTCTGTTTTCACTGAATAACTGTTTCCATCAGTAACAGGTGGTGAAGAAAGATTGAGAAGACTGTTAGTGTCCCCAGCAGCACGTTCCTCCTCTTTGACTTCACCTCCGTTAGACATTGCTGTCTTGACATTTTCCTCTGTCGACTCCCGGCCAGGAGAGCGGGTGCAGGGATTCCAGTATGGCTGACTGAGCAACAAACTCCTGCTTCTGAGGTAGTCCATGTATCTTGAGGCTCTGGACCCACTTTTGCTGACATTATCCACAGTGGTGCTGTGTTTGCTGTAGGAGCCCAGGTGCTGACTGTACAGGTGAGACGTGAGCAGCGAGGAGTCAACAGTGTGGAAATCACAGTGCTCGCAGAAGAAGGATGTTTGATCTGGAAATAAAAGCAGAAGGTGGAGGTGTGATCGTCAACTGAAGTGTTACACACATGAAGACAGCAAAACCTAATGATAAGAGTTAGAAATTATTGTTAGTCAAAATAGCAGTCAATACATCCAGTCTCTGAGCTAATGAGCATGGCCCTCTAAAACCACAACCTTAAATGTGTGTATTGCTGAATTATAACCTGTAAAATAATTATTGACAATAGTTTGAAATTCAGGTTATTATATACTTTGAAATTTTTAAATGAGGTAACTTTGGTGAGTGAGTTATAAAGTACACTGTCCCAAGTGCTGCAAATCCACTAGAAATTCACTAGATGGCTCCCTTTATCACATTATTTAATGACAACCACATCAAGGTTGACTAGATTTAAAATTACACACYGTAAATGAGGGATAATCAATTCAGGTCCTCAAGGTCTGTAGCCCTGCATGTTTTACTTTTTTCCCTTCTCTAACACACCTGATTTAGTCAGTGCATTACCTCTTCCAAGTTCTGCAGAAGCCTGCAAATCATCCATTCATTCAAATCAGGTGTGTCAGAGAAGAGAAACAAGTCAAACGTGCAGGGCTGCGGACCTCAAGGACCGTAATTGACTATACCTGCCTTAAATTTACCAAACAAAACTCAGACGAATTAACAATGTTTCTTAGATGTAAACTGAGGCTGTAATTCCATCTCATGTTAAGGAATTTTAACTTTTGCCCACAGCAAAGTTTTAAAGTGCCTGTGACAACAAATGTTTTGTAACAACTATGCATTTTAGGAAAGATAACATTGATTGATTTATTGTAACAAAGGTTCCATGCCACTGAGAGCAACAGGTATATATGAAAGCTGAAGTTTATCAGCCCTGCGATACCTGAACCTCTGCCACACAACTGATTAGTAGTCTTTCCTTTCCTAACTATTTCTTCTGCTTCTTTTTCCAACTGTGGACACTTGTTCACTTACAGTTGTCRAGCTCATTTTGGCGCTGATATCCACTGTGTTGTATGTAGCATTGTTAGCATGGAGTAAGCAGTGGTAGCACTGACAGAGCACTGGCATTGAGGCTGTGGTGTACGTCATCACGCACTGATGTAATGTATGTCGAATGCATTTTTTTAAACATATAACTATTATTAAAATGGTTTCTATCAATTTATATTGATGTTGAATTACTGTCCAGGACTGATGCATGTTTTCTTTTTTGTATGTGAATATTGTAACATTTAAAGTGTCATAGAGAGTTGGGGGGTTGTGCAAATATTAGTAAAGTAAAGTAAAGTAAAGTTTTATTTATATAGCGCCTTTCACAGAAATAAATTCACAAGGTGCTGTTCATTCAGGGAAGGGGGGAGGGGGCAGTTAAGAAACACCCAGTCAAGAAGACATACAAGACAAACATGGGGGAACAGGTGAAACCGGTCATGCAGCAAACACAGTTGCGCTACCTTTAACAACAGAAAAACTAAAAACCACACAAGGGAAGATGAGGGGAAAAAAACTCTGCATAGGGCACATTTATTAGCCAGAGGAGTAAGTGATATTCTGTGCTCACCTTCCTTCTCTTGGCTTCTGAAGTTCTTGCTTGGTTTAGATGAGAGTTGAACATCTTTAACAGTCTTTTTCTGTAGTGCCTCATAAAAAGCATGACCAAGTCCATTTAAAAGAATACGGTCCTTCTGACAAATCTTTTTGTCTCCGCCTTTACCATTGCCCAAGGTGTTTGATGTGTGATCCAGGCCTGTATCGCCTTTCTTCTTCTTTAAGTTGGAGTGCGAGGTGTCGATTTGCTTCCTCTTCTTCTCTGGCTTCAGGGGTACATACTCTCCTTTCTCTGTGTCATACGCCACCTCTGCATCAGCCAGTCTCTCCTCCCATCCCAGACATTTTTCTGCAGCCTCCACTAGTCGACCCCTTGTGGCTAGCTGCCATGCTTGGTAACTACAAACTGGGTCCAGCTCTAGTATTCGCCCACCCAGAATACTTTCCACAGGTATTTCTTTAGGCTTAGTAGTAGTAAGGTTCAAGCTTTCCAAAAATTGCTTCTTATCAACAAGCAGCTCAGAGACTTTCACGTCTTTGTGTGGTGGATTCTGGGTATGGCCATGGTTCAGTTTATGTAGTTTTTCATGATTCCGCAAGGTCTTGCGGTCATAGAAAAAGTTCCCACAGCTGGCACAGAGCTCATAGAGGCACTCTTCATTTGTCAGTGATGCTGGGTCCTGGGGAATCCCGTTAATGGTAGCGGGAGGTTCGTTGCTTTTACTGCCATGGAGCTGCGCTTTGACCCGATGAATGCGCATGTGGCTTTGGAGAAACCATGCTTGGCGGAAGCGTCTTCCGCAAATGTGGCATCCATGATCCTGGGAGCCACGGTGTCGTTTCATGTGGGATTTAAGGAGTAATACCTGAGGGAAAACCTGGCCACAGATGGTGCAGGAAAATGGTTCTGAATCAGCCGCATCACCAACCTTGATACCATCTTTAGTCTTCACTTTTTTCTTAGATGCTTTCTTCTTTACCTTCCCGTTGATAGTATGAGTTTTGTCAGTTGTGCTGATAATTTCATGGGGGTCAGGGATATCAGGAACATTTTTCTTCTCTTGATCTCCCTCCTCCTTCTTGTCACTGGAGTTTTGACTAAAAAGGCCCAGTTTATGGCTTCGAATGTGAGCCTTCAGACTGCCCTTCTGAGCTGCCCTGTGCTCACAATAGGGACACTTGTACGGCTTCTCCCGGGTGTGTCTTCTCATGTGCTGAGACAGAGAGCTGAGGAGAGGAAAGCTACGACCACAGACCCCACAGGTATGGCATGACGCCGTATCTTCCTCTGGCTCTACTTTTACTTTAAGTGTTTGTTGTGTTACATCCGTCTTCTCTTCTATCTCCATTACTTCTTTTGGAGCAGTCACGTGTTAAAAAAGTTTAAAAAGGACAGCTGTGAATCTTCTGACAGTGCAAAGTTTATGCCATAAAAGTTACAATGTTCCTAGAGCAGCACCGGAATCTTGCAAAAAAGCTGCATTTTTACTGTCCATCTTGACCTTTAGATCWTGCAGTTTTCACAGGAATTCCTAGAAATGAAAGAATTTGAAGTTAGATCAGAGTTTAAACATATCCAATATTTGCATAATTAGCATTATACAAAATATGTCAACAAGTTTGTCTCCTTAGAAGCTAAATTAAATAGGGGTGTTTTGAAGCTGTTGTGCATTATTGCATGTGTCTAAAAAACACATGTACTGACTAAAATCTGCAAACAGATATTTGGAATACCCTTTTAGTCCACAGTATRTGAACGATGCTTGTCTGTATGTATTAGACTGCGGGTCAGTGTCTCAACATGCATGTCTGTCAGTCCTTTGGTTCCCTATGCCTAAATTGAGTGTGTGAAGTGAAGCATGAAGAGATGCATTCATTCCTGGCCAGCCAGGATGAACCCTTAGGGGCCATCCACTCTAATTCACAATCAATAAACCATTATCAACAAACTTCATTTTAGTACCAAACTGGCACATACAGAGCCTTGAATCTGGAGTAAATGTAACAAAAAAAATTAAAGATAGCAGCAAAGCACATCACTAATTTTATTTTTGAATATTAGGAGACAATGTTTGCTAAAGAAAATGTATGTTAATAATATTTAGTTTTTTAATATTTTTCAATAAATGGAAAACTCATTTTTCAATCAAACAATATATTCTAAACCAATTACAGCTGACAGACAGGTGATCATTAAAAAAAGGAAACCTTTTATCACTTGACCATTTCTAGGAATGTTTCAGTCAAAGATGGTATTCTGGTATATAGCCGGCTGGGCAGTCAAAAGAGAAACCTGCTATTGTGTAGTCCGCACCAGAACTGTCACATCGCCTCACGTCTGGTGCTCCAGCCCTCATTAGGGGGTCGAGATAGTTATTGTTAAACCAAAGGGGCCTGGGCCTACACATCACTGTCTTCGAATACTTGTCTGAGCAAAGAGGCAGGGACAAAAGGCTACTCTTGTTCGAGACATCGGTTCAAGAATGCGAGGGAAAAAAATTGGGAAAGCACAGACAAAAAGCTAAAAGAAACACCGTTATGATTTTCAGGAGCTGAGGCTGTCTGTCTAATTATCTGTCTCTGTATCTGGATCCAAGGGCGCATCTGTCCGCCTGCCCGCCTCCCTGCATGTTGTTGTGTATGCTGATCCGCTCACACTGGATTGGGTGTTGTCTCTCAAATATGGAGGAGTTTAGAGGTCTTTCTGCATATGGCAGGTGTTTTATAAGAAGACGCCATCAGATTAGTGCACGGGCAATGTGGCACACTGTCTCCAAGAGAGGGGGAGGACGTGCCGGAGAAACTGGAGGGTGGTAATTAAGGGTTTAAGTTTAAGGCGAATGTAATGAGTTAACACAATGGGGATAAAGTCAGAGAACTGATGGCAACAGATGGGTATAAACAGGCCATCAGTATAGAGTTAGTCTCCTCTACAGTACAACAGTATGAGCTTACAGTACATCTTTGTCATTACGTATATTTTCACAACCCCCAACTCTCTATGTACTCAACTGTATTTTCTACCTCCTCAGCTTTCATCCCTATAAACACACAGCGCTCTTTAAAGGATTGGCAAAGTAATGGACATAGTCAAACATGTTGCTCCGGGGCTCAATTCATTCCTTTTTAGAATTCCTAGCTCCCCTTTTTTCCTCGCTCTTTTCTTTGGCAGATGAATAGGCATGTCCAGTCAGCTGTCCTCACATTGATTCATCCTGACATCCCAACCAGCTCAGCACAAACTCCCTATGGTCAGGGCACGGATGCTGAGAGCTTGTGTTCTGTGATGTGTGTGTGTGTGTGTGCTGCTTGTGTGAAAATATCCGCTTTAGGTGGGTCGTATGTTTGAGCCCAGCCCATGTGTCTGCTCTATGCTGTGGACTAGGAATCAAATCTCCCATTTAACAAACAATACACCTTAATACCTCAAAAGCCTTTTTAAACTAGTAAAACCAGTAAAACATATTAAAATATTTGCTGCACGCCCCATGACTGTGTGCATTCATACAGCGTGTGTCTCAGAGTGTGCTGAAATCGTCCAAATATTCACATCCATGAGCCTGTGCCAATATACCCCTGACTGGAAAAAGCATGTGACTGTCCTTATGCTAGTGTTCAAAGCCATCGTCACTCACTAAGCCTCACCTCGCATCTACGGTTTTGTGTTCAGTAATCCTGTCTCTTTCCAGCAACAGCAAACACAACTGAAGCATAAAACCAATGTAGCTCACAAAGGGAGAGTCAGTGCTTCACTAAATGGAGTCTCAGGGTGCAGACAAGATTTATTTCCCCAACTATGAGGGTTTCCTCTAAATGTTCAAGAAACGTAAAAAGCTGCTTTTAATCTGACTTTAAGGTTTGAATAATGTTGTGTCAGTTAATTGTGGAGAGGGAAACAATCTTTTGCAAATAGCTCAAATTTAACCGAAGGGTAGCACGGTTTCTTTCTAAAATGAAAGAAACATTTTCTTTATGGAATGAATATCACCCACCACATCGCATGCTAAGGTGTTGAACAAAGGTGCTGTACAATCTGTTATGCCACTCAGCTATAAGCCATAAATCAATTACAGTGTTTCCCCTAGGAAATTGGTCTTGGCGGGGAGTGGGGG
>NW_013952458.1:2096060-2098790 GCF_001266775.1 Austrofundulus limnaeus
GATATCGATATCGGCTGAAATTTTCATATCGGTGCATCCCTATAATCGATTTATGTTTTTCTGATGATTAATTGCACATGATAAGATTATGCACAACCCTAGGGAGGAGTGAACTCTGGCGTCAAGTATTTGTCAGCTGCGTGGTCTCGTAACCTCTGTAGCATGAGAGCCTCGTGAACAGAAAGCTAGAGGGACATCTTCTGTTTTCCAATGCCTAAAATTGTTGGGGTTTTTTTTCCAATTTTGTAAACTTTTTTTAAGTAGCGTGTGGATGACCACCATTTTTTTATGAAGCCCGARGAAGACACATAAAGAATAAATTGTGCTAGCTTGGRCAGAGGAGGTAAGTAGYGATGTTACAACTTCAACAGCTGTTGTGTGTTGTTTTCACAACTTCCACTCCTGGTCAGGCAGTAACTTTACATAAATTACGTAAACTTCTGCAAATTCCGTAAGGGTGACTGCAGTTGTTTCATGAAGCCAGAGGAAGACACATAGAGAAGAGATTTTGGAGCTTCAGCAGCTGTTGTGTTGTTGTGTGTTGGTTTCCCAATAACTGATCCAGGTCAGTTCGTAATTATGTTTTACATACGTAAATGACATAAACTTCCATAAGCTTCACAGAGAGGGAGGGAGTCATTATACTCTATTAGTTTAAATTGGTCTCCAAACAATATTATCTTTATATCAATAATTTCTGAGTCAATTTATTGTCCAGCAATAGTGACAGGCCTAACTACCAGACCAGATTTGAACTCAATATCTGTAAAATGACTGAATTATAGTCATTGTACTGTCTGCTTGCGGTCAATTAACTGTGACCGATTGTTAGTCATCACAGACCTGGTTTATAGTGGACCTTTTGTTTACACTTTTTTACACTGGCCGTCAGTTAACGGTCAGTTCATTTTTGCTCAAAATAACAATACAGAAAAAAAACAWATGTCTTCATTCCTTTTACAGAAGCTGTATTTTCAGCAGATTTGCTGCTCATGCAGCCCAAACTGCCTCTTCCCAGATGTTGTGGAGTTAGCATATAGACACACAGGTGTGTGTTTAATGACTGTCCAACACAAGGGAACATGTTCAACAGCACATCTCACTGCAAACTCTTCCCACGTGATTATAAATGTAACAACTTCTAGTTGGGAAAAGGGTCCAATTTAAGATTGCTGCCAGTTTTATGTAAAAAAAACTTCAGTATAAATTAGCATAAATTTGATTAGAAGTGCTTAAAAACATTATACAAATATTTCCAGTTGTCTAACATGACATATGATAGAGCAAAGATGACTTTTTTTAGTAAATACATGAATGCACACCAGTCATAAGATGACATTTTTTGCCAGAATGATGTGAATGCAGGATCACAGTTGTTCCTATTTCCCACTGAGGGTAGAACATCATTTCAGCTGGCACATTCCTCACTATCTGATCACTGCTTTACAGCCTAATAACTCATGGTTATTTACGTCTTGCAGTGTTCCTAGAGTGACTTAATTGCATGAAAAACAGTGAAGCAGCACTCTGCTGTGGGCGAACAGCCTAATGTACCTAAAAGATTAGACAGCCATGAGCTCAACAGTCACAAGCACGGACAAACTTGTCCACATTGGTGCCCATCCCCCCCTCGTCCAACTCTGCACTTGGTTACACAACATATACAGGGATTACTCTTCGCTGCATGAGACGAGCTGCTCAATGAGTGGCCTTTCCTCATGGACGCCCCTTAGTGCATTAAAAGGTATTCATGACAGGAGAAAGAAAAGATGAGAAAGAAGTGTGGCACCTGATAAAATGACTCATACGGGGCCTGCTGCTGACATGACATTAATTGAGCCCTGCCTCTATAAACAGAAACATCAAAGGTGAAGAGGCGAAGGGTGGGGACATTTTTTGTAAATATCAGAGATGATTTATCTCTGGAAGGTCGAGGGATCCACTGAGGATCCCCTCTCTTTTCAGTGTGGATTGGCTGGTGTGGTAGACACGGGAGTATAATCTGGTGGCATTAACTTGCTCTCTAAAAAAAGCACTCTCGACAGGGATTAGATTATCATGGCAAGGTCAACTCAGACTCGCCATGTCTCCCTTTATGTGTCTGTCACTCTGGTTTGTCTTTTAACTCCATCAGTTTTACTCGTATCAGACCAGCAGTCTTCAAAAGGAAATCTTAGGAAACTACTGTTGGTCGCTTTTTAATAAGCTGTTATTGGGAAATTATACATTTWAAAAAAATTCAATTCAAAGGTTGCATAGTTATAGTTTAGCATAAGCAGCATTTGTCTTCAAACTATGCTCTAATGCTTAAAACGATTTCAGTAAGATGTGAAAATTAGACCTTATTAAACCTAATTATTTAAATGCATTAATTATAGTACAAACTATTTGTTTTTTGGGGGTTTTGGAGTTACAGTGCTCAGTAAGTTATGAACCCTAACTTGGAGAAACAGGGTTTCTGACTATATTGAAGAACTAATAACCATTCACTCTCACACCAAGGGATAGTTTAGAGTGGCCACTTAACATGCATGTCCTTGGTAGGAAATCGGAGTACCCAGAGAAAACTCACGTGTGCTCAAGGGCAATATGCAAACCGCACACAGACTAGCCCCAGCTTGGAGTTGAACCTGCAGCTTCTTTGCTGCAGACCAACAATGCTAACCAACTGTGTCACAGCAAAGTTCATTGTGTGAATGCTAATTATTATTATTTTGTTCATTATTATTA
>NW_013952458.1:2098866-2102898 GCF_001266775.1 Austrofundulus limnaeus
TTTATAAATATTGTTGATCACCACCAAAAAAATCATTTTAAATCAGAATTGTGATTCTCATTTACAAAGATTCAGAATCGATTTCAAATGTCCCAAAATCGATTTTTGAATAGAGGTTGTCAACCTCCTTTTTGTAACAACTTGGGACGTCCTGAYGTCACATGGTTCTGGAGTGTATGCATGTGCAGAAAGCACCAAAAACAAAGAGGAAACTACAAAACTGGAAGAAAGAGAGATTCAACTGGCCCTGTCTTCAATAAATGCAAAAATTTGGGCTCATTTTGTTTTTTACTGAATGAGCCTGAGTTTAACGTGAGCTTAACTGTGTGCAAAATTTGAAAAATGAAGATGAAGCACTTTAGGAACACGACAAATGGGCTCACAATGAGTTTTAAATGGGAAAAAAAGTGATGAATCGAATCGCAAGATAGTAAAAGATTCCCACCCCTAATGATCACTAAAAAAAATTTTGAGAAAGGAGTTCAGGAATCCCTCAGACTGTTTGTTTTAAGTTTTCTATCTGGTCAGAATTAAGCTTTATTCTTCCAAAGTGAGGCTGTTCAAAGAGCTACTGTATCTACAAAAGAAACAATAATTTCCATAACTTTCCATGACCATGTCAAAAGATCTAAACTATCCCTTTATTATCTAAATTTGAAGTGTTATGTTGTAAATTTTAACACCATCTTTGTGATTTATAAAAGCGTGATATTGACTTTTTTAATTGAAAAGCTCCAATCTCAAAACCTAATTACTAAAAATGATGCTTACTTTGCTTTAGCTTCAAGACTCTTCAGTTACAGAGTAAATGCTRATTTGTAAGAACATGTGTGTAATTTCCTGTTTTCTCTCATGATCAAGGTAAGAAGTGTAGGAGGGGTAAGGTGATAGCTACTTAGCGATTTTTTACCCAGGAGCAAAAGCATGACAGCTGGCAGGAGGGTCTGGATTAGGTTTCCTATAGGGGTATTGCATCTTTTACACCACTGCGTCTCTGGAGTAGAATGGGCTGATGGTAACCTGATTCCTTCAGACCCATCCAATCTCGTCTCCCTCTGTCTCAATGGGACCAAACAGAAGGGAGCTGTGAACGCCTTACTCATCCCTCCCATCTTCCATCTGGACAGTTTGCCTGTGCTTGAACTGCAGCTCCTCCGCTGGAGACTTAAAGGGCAAGTTCTGCTTTTTTTTGTTTGCCTTTTTTTTTCAGGAACCCATCTGAGTCACCACAAGCTGGACATGTTCCCTGCCAAATTTCACTTCCTCACACCAGTGTTTTGTTTCACTGAAAAAAAAAAAAACACTCTTGGCTTCAAGAGGAACGTGTTTTTTTTATACTACCTGAGCATATTAGCTTTATTTTACAACCTCCATTTCACCGAGCTGAGCTTATTTGGGGAATTTGCACTGAAAATAAACTATGTGCCACTTTATAAAAGAAGGCAGAGGCTGGTGCACTTTCAGGTGTTGCTGTTTGCAAACAGTTTCTGAAGGAAGCATGTTGCCTGTCTTGTCTACCTTCCTCTGTTAGAAAAGTGTAATTATGATGTAACAATGTCTTTTTATAAGATCGGTTGAAGCAGGGTGTTTAAATCTCTCCAGCTGCTACAATACACTTGGTGCTTTGGGGAAAGGGACACTCTGCTGCGGTGCTCTCATGTGCAAATTAACCAAAACATTGGAACAAATTACAGGTTTTGTGCCTTGTTAACTCACACTGAAGAACCTCCACACCGACAGTGTAGCATGTTGCTGCAAACACAATATGAGCCATTCTACAGCTGTTAAAGTGGGATATGGAGAATATTATAAACCAAAAACCAATTCGCCAAACCCTGGTCACAGCTAACAAATTCTAAATCCTTTGTGTGTTAGTGTTTAAATGTCTTAGTATTAATTTCAAGATAATATTTTTGCTATTCTTTTAATCATTAAAATACCTCTTTTTTTCATATTTTCATCATTAGGAAGGGCATCCTGCCAAATCAAGCAGTTTCCTTAAGGTGAACTCTGCAGAAGGAAGTGACTGAAACAACAAAAACAAAGTAAATGCCTCATTTTTAAATATATTTTGTGGTCAAATTAATTTGTCTAACTTTTCCATGACATGGCTCCCCCAAACAGCATTAGCTTCTGGCTGGGAACCCACTTGCAAACAATGCTACAAAAGATGTAAAACATCAACTATTAGAATGTTTTTCTCATTTTTATTCACTATTCAATAATTATTACATTTGTTTAGCAAAATAGCTTTATTAACTAACGTTTTAAACACTCATATTCCTACTGAGAAAAGTTTTCAACAAACTGCTGAAGACAAGGACAAAATAAATCAACCTCTTATACCTCTTAAATACCATTATAATATATTAATATAAATTGTACAATTAAACAATAACTGAAAAACAGATTTAATTTTATGATGATTTAAACCATTGATTAGATGTATTTTTTAATTTTTGCATTTTTTTTTTCTTATCTTCCCTCCAGCTTTCTGAGGCCCCACTAGTTCCCCCTGGCGACCCCCCATGGCCCCCACTTTTGAAAAACACTGGCAGTGAGTGCAGCTAACTAGCAGAGACAACTAACATGCGTTAACATATCTCTGAATGCAGCATGTTGTACATTTGTACAGTGTGATGTTAGGTAATCATATCGGAGGAGACAATGCACACTAGGCAAGAATAATCATTCTTTGTGTTTATTTCCTCTTTTAGATGTCTCATCATAACCGTGGTACACAAAGCCCCCAAATCTTTCAGCTTATATTGTCACCAAAACGGCTCTGTCCGAAGTCGAGATTGCCTTACCCCTCACATCCTCCTGTCGCCTCTGTCTCCACCCATCCCCCCCACCCCTCCTGTCCAGACCCCCGTCTCCTGACCTAATCTAGATGATTAAATCATTTTTCTTTAGCACAAATATTGTCCCCCCCCTCTACCCCTGCTTCACTACTCTTGTCTGGTTGTTGGGTCACACACCCTCCCCTATTGATCGTCATGCTGAGGAGATTACCCTAATAGCTGGGATTACTTCCCCCACATGTTGGTTGGCCACATACCCTCTGGGGGAGGAGGGGAGAGCTGGGGACGGTGCGTGTTGTGCATGATGTGCAAGTGCACGGAGAGGGTGAGGGGAGGAAGAGGAGGAAGAAACAGAAAATCTCGGCCTATTTGTTCCTTGCCAGTGCATGATAAGGGCCTGAACAAACATCACATCTGGATGGGATGGATGGGATATAACGAGAGTTCTTGCAGCTTAAATCATTTTTAATGTTGTTCATAACTATAAAAAATAAGAAAGTGTTTTAAGAGCGAGGCAAAACAAACAACCCTGAGGACAGTTTCATTCACCGATTAAACGCTACTAAATTTAAAGCCCAGTGATGTAGTTTCATAATAAATCAATGTGTGGATTTAACATTTGATAAAACAAATTATGTTCACTAAGTATTAAAAAGAGGTTATGTGATCATTATTTTGTATTTTCATCATAAATGGTGTCACAAAGGTAGATAAATACTAAAGAAAAGTGCACAGTAAGTCCACTAATCACCAGTTTTCAAATGTTTGAATCATAATAAACTTATAGCACAAGTGAAGAAATTTGTGTTTGGTCAAGTATTTATTTATTTATTTATTTATTTATTTATTTGTTTGTTTATTTATTTATTTATTGCAACAAGATAACTTGGCGATAATGTTTCTGCCATTGGACAGTCTGTGTATTTCCCTTTTAACGAGGTACCTTTGTCACGGAAAGAAAGGCATTTGTGAGTTGAGCAGAAAAGTTGAGAATGTGACAAACTTGTCAAATCTTCTCTGCCACAACCAAACAGCATATCTATACACTCTTGTTTTGAGCTCCTAGAGCAGAGGTTCTCAAACTGGGGTCCCAGAACCCCAAGGGGTCCTCGAGAGGT
This sequence comes from Austrofundulus limnaeus, assembly GCF_001266775.1. Classification (NCBI taxonomy): domain Eukaryota; kingdom Metazoa; phylum Chordata; class Actinopteri; order Cyprinodontiformes; family Rivulidae; genus Austrofundulus; species Austrofundulus limnaeus. Next base: position 2,102,789 of record NW_013952458.1, read on the forward strand.
ATCTTGGGGGTCCTTTAAAAAGTTTCATAATATGTTAATTTGGTTTTTATCTTTAAAAACGCATGGAGAACAATGAACTCATAAAACAATCATTATAAACTAAATAAACA
>NW_013952458.1:2102961-2105589 GCF_001266775.1 Austrofundulus limnaeus
TTAGGGTTGGGCATAATCGTATCGTGTGCAATTAATCGTCAGAAAAGCATTAATCAATTACTTTTCGACACTTGACAATTAATACAATTAATGCCACCAGGGAGACTGACTGGAGAGTTCCCCGRTCAGTCTGCTTCGAACATGAGAAACATTTTAAAAAATGTTCTGTAATTTATTTATCATAACTCAGTTTTTACTTGGTCTATCAACACAATGAAAAAATTGATGCATAGCCTGAAGTCTGTACTTTTGACATGATTTGGAACAGATTTTTTATGAAGAGCAAATCTTTCCCACTAGAGTGATTTAAATTGGTCATGTGACCAGGATATGAGGGCGTCCAGGGACTCGTCAAATTAATCCTTATTGGTTAAATACCACAACTAATCATGATAATTTTTTGCCAATATTGCCCAACCCTAATATGGCACTCAAGGGTTGAAATGACAATAAATTATCTTTTAAAACAGCATGGAGTTTGTGAGGGGGTCCCTGAAATTCTTTTGCCCTTGTAAGGGGTCCCCAGAACCAAATGGCTTGAGAACCCTAGTCCTAGAACCACAGCTGACAATCAGCTGAGCAACCAGTAACAACCCTATGTCTCCACAGTCTGGGACCCAATGCTCCAAGGTAACACTTGCACCCACACAGTGCGTTATTAAGAGACCACCTCCAGAATTTGGGAGTGGAAATAATGGAATGGCCTGCCAGCAACCCTGATGCCAAACCCCATTAAACACCTGTAGGATCAGTTTTGGATAGACTCTTTGTTCCAGACCGACCAACACAACCTGACTGGTACCATTTTAGATCAAGACTGAGGCATTTTCTGAAGGAGAACCAGTTTTGTAATCCTGAATAACTGCCACCTTTTAATGATGTTATATTATCTGTTTTATTAATTATCCTAATTAATGTAATGTTTTGTTCTTTTTAAACAGTATTTTAAACTGTAAATACTTGATACTTGTCCATATACAAATAAACAACAAATGAAATAAAACCACACTGGCTTATGCTGGTTGAGAATGGGAATCCAGCGGTGTGTGTGTGTGACCAAGCTGATGAGCAGCACAAGGACAGCTGTCAGGCTGTTGTGGTTGTGTATGGTTCTTCCACATGCTACCAAGCCTGTTTGTTGAAAGAATAAATTGTTTCCTTTAATCATCAGATCCAATAAACAACAAACACGACTCAGTTGCAGAATAAGCTGTTTGGMATCTGCTTATCAGACTGATGATGAATTATTCTGAATAAATGTGGCATCATTTGGAGGAAATTTGTAACCATATAAGATATGCAAGAAGTGCTGTTGCTACAAAATAACCAACCAAACACAAATTTACTTATTTTTCCTGTTAAGTTTACATCGTGGCMCATACAGCAGCTCAGTTCTGCCAGTAGTTTGGTGGCTGGGACGAGTACAGGTGTGCAGCCAGTTTCTAAGTTCAAGAGGTAAAGTCAGGTTGAAATGAAGATGTTAAAGCCCCCAGAGGGCTGAAAGAAAGAGAGGCTGGAGGCCATTTAGACAGCCAGGACAGAGAAAAGGAATTCCGTTAATCCGCCGTTGATCCGGTACAATGGCAGCCTTGTTGTCTGTCCCGTTTGCACAAGTTTGAGTCCTCTCTGATCGCTGCTTCGCAGCTGGGCCGAACCACAGCGAACACAGACGCGAAGCTTTCATTAAACACGGCGATGAGAACGTGCGCAAAGGCGCGCTCTGTCTCAAAACACCGATCCCCCATATAAGAAGYACACCGGCGGGATGGTTTTGCAAGTTTCGCCGACACAAACTCCACTAGACGCACTCTGCAAAGTGTCCGAGCCGACGTGCAGCAGCCCCACTTCCTGTCCAAAACACCATCTTTTGTTAGTTACCCCGTCGTTYAGCTCCACTCCTTACCTTCAAGAGGTTAGGCGGCAGGTTGCTCCTGAAGCAATCCCATCACGGATGAGACAATGGCGACAAAATCAGGGCGCTATCTTTCCTGCGCGGCCGAGTGTTTATCCCTGTCTCCTCCTCTTAGCGCTAAAATAAATAAATAAATAAATAAATAAATAAATACAAATAAAACTTCAATCCCAGCGGTGCACCTGAGCCGCAGTCCCGTCTCCTCCGGATCCTCTGCGGCGGGAGGCAGCAGTCGACGTTGGGGACATGAGTGACGTGAGAGATAACGTTAAGAGCAAGCGGCGCGAGTGATGTGTGTGCGCGCGCGCCTCTCTGTCCCGTCCGCTGCGGTTTGGCTCCGAGAGGTGAAGGGTGGGCGCGCGCGCAGTCACCTTAGATAAAATAACACTTCTATAGAAGTGGTTCTCAAAAGATGGGCTCGGGGCCTTATAGTGATAAGTATATTTCTACCAACTGAAAAATAAAACAAAAGTAGGGGAAAATAAAACTTGTCATCAAAACATATACAGTAAAGTGCCATTTATGCCATCAACAAAGTGAGGAAATAATAATTATTGTAAGATATTTACATTTATTGACAAAGTTTGTACAAATTTTGCTACTGAAAAAAAAATACTTTTTTTCTAATKAAATTTGAAAAATATACAGCGGGTAAAATAAGTATTGAACACGTCACCATTTTTCTCAGTAAATATACTACTAGAGGTGCTAATGAC
>NW_013952458.1:2106953-2111563 GCF_001266775.1 Austrofundulus limnaeus
GTCATTAGCACCTCTAGTAATATATTCACTGAGAAAAATGGTGACATGTTCAATATTTATTTTACCCACTCTATATATGTATATAATCAAATGAGTCATGCAATATGAATTATATGGGGTTTCACATAAAAAGTCCAATGAATGTGTGACATTTACTTCCCAGTTYTGCAAGCAGAAACCTTTTTTTAAACTTGYCCATCTGAATATATGATACTGTTCAAAAGCTTTAAACAAGTGATTTCTTCATTTTGCTTTTAGGCAGCCAGATTTTTTCAAATCAATCCTGAAAATGATTCAAAAACAGCAGCATAAGTCCAAAGAAACCCTTTGAAATACTTTCTAAAAGCCTGAGGAACTTATGGTCAGGATCACTTTAAATGATTACATGAAGGTCTGGTTCTTGGAAGCAAATTACAAAGAAATTAGGTCACTAAATTATTTAGTGTTCTGTAAACTACATCACTACTATAAACTATAACAATGAAGGTCTCCAAATAACACTTTAGCCTCAGGCTCACATACAAGACTGTCAATATTAGTTGCTATTTTTGTTTTGCCGATGTTAATAATTGAACATATATGATACACCTGTATTGATGCTTTTTATTCCAGCTTGTTGTTTCTGCTTGATTCCTTTCCTTGCCACCTCCTCATGTCCTATTCTCTCCCACTTGGGTTGCCAGTGCAGGAGGGCACCCATTGTGGAAGGCAGATTAGAGTCAAAATTCTTCTATCTTTTTTTTTATGGCCCAGCTGGATCGTGTGTTTGTTCAGGTTCACAGGTGTAATTATGATGTCTACATCTTTGTCCAGAAATAAACTTTAGTCCTCAATGTAATGTAGTGTGAGTTGCTGCAAAGACTTCAACAAGAGATAATGTTTTTCTTCTTTCTTCTGTCAGTATTTATGACATTAAATAGGATTCCTGTTGACATAGTGATCTTGACTTTTTGTCTAAATTATTGTAGTTGATGTGAATTTCTTTTTCAAACAGGAACATTTTGGACAGGTAATTAGGCATGGGGGAAAATGAAAATATAAAAATGTCAATGAAACCTTACATCGTGTTTATGTTATTATAAGAATGTTTCAGCACAAAAGAAAAAAGAAAAGGCAACCCAGGCCATTTGCTGTTAGCTCAGACATTTAACACTAGATGGCTCAGTCTTTCTTTCAATACAGTAATGTGTTGTTCTGTCATTTTTACAAACGGTGGCGACAAAGTCACGTCCCTGCTCTGCTGCTGCTCCACGTTTCTTGAGGCCCTGTATTGCTGGCATCTGTTGTTTTGTGGTTCAGTAATATTATGGGCCGGGTACTTTCAGTAACCAGGACATCAAATTTCTCTTTATTTAACAAGTTGGGTAGCTGGATTTTTTTTTTACATTTTTGTCGCTCATCTTCCCGGTGTCACAGCGGTCACCTGACATTAAAACAGAACTCTCTTGAAAATAGTCGATGGCATGTTTTGTCATCCTTCATTATTATTATTAATCATAAACTCTCTGCAGAAACACAATTTTTCAGATTTTATGATATATTTAGAAGCAAAGAAATAGAGAATACAAATTAGATGGATAAATGTTTGTTTGTTTATTTATTTATTTATTTATTTAGGCAGGAAATATCATTGAGATGTGTAGAGAGACCTGAGACACATGCAATAGTATTAAAATGATAGTATTAAAAGCTTGAAAAATGTTAAGAAATATTCAGTCACTGAGATYACTTTAGAGGACTTCTCTGCAAACTATAAAACTACAGACAGTAAAATAACTAGTTTGTTCCTGCACAAAGATTTCGATGAGGAGAATATGTTGTTTAAGTTGGCAAAAGTAAATTAACAGTTCCTCGTCTTAAGAAAGAGACTATTTATAATCTCTTTTCTATGTTCAAACATATTGATACATTTCAACTTGTTTATCTTTCAAATTACTTCATAATTGTACAAAAACAGAAAAAAAGTGTTAACTTTAAAATAATTGGTTACAGCTATTTTAAAAACCAAAATAAACTGTTTCACACTTATTTATTTGAATTTTGTCAACAGATTTTCTCCATGTGGAGTTATACTGTACTGTCGAAATATGTTCAACTTATAAAGATTAGTGATCTCAGTCTTTATAACTTGATTGTCATAGAAAACTTTTTTTTTCTATTGCACTTCCTCTTTGTATTTTAAACGATGTTGTCTGTGTGTGCTTGTTTCTGCAACAGAGTGAGGACCATCATATGCTTTTAACCAACATAGTGAGGACATTTTCCTGGTCCTCTTTTTTTTTATTTTATTTATTTATTGTTGTACTTCTGCTGCGATCTATAGGTTTAGAGGTGAATTAAGGTCAGGGTTAGGTCATAAAAATTAATGGAAGTTAATGCAAAGTCTTCACGAGGATAGAAAAACTGATGTGAGTTGATGTGTGTGTGATTTATTTGGTTTTGAGTTATTAAACTCTGAAACAGTTCAGCTGGGAGGTGACTTGTAGACAACGTACAGAAATCTATAACGGTTAGAGGTAACATGTTTCTGCAGGTCGATGATTGAAAACTCAGGAAGCAGCAAGTTTTGTTTGGTTACTTTATGGCGATGCCTCAGTTTATACCAACCTGCATAAATCAGGTTCTTCACTCTTCCGCCTTTTGTCTCCTAATTTCATTTAGTCATTCACCGCTGATGTTCTTTCCACCATCAACGATTTATAATGAAGAGTCATTTCTGCAGCTCAATCTAATCTGGAAGCAACGCCCCTGGTATAAATAGAAAAAAAAACACCAAACAAACACAAAGACAGTTTGTCATGCAGTCATTTTTTAAATATTTTTTAATAATGTAAGGATCAAATTTGGGAAAATATATTAGTTAAGCAAGTAAAATAACAAAAACTGTACAAATAATACTACTTAAATATTTGCTTAGCTCCTGTTATTAATTGTGAGCCAACTTTATAGAAAAAATGAAACAAAGAACAACGTAAGGCTAACACTAATATACTGTTTATATTGTTTTTGATGTTTGTAACTCTTGAAAACTGCATGGTCTGTTAGCGCAGTAGAAAAAGATTGAATAAAATCAACGCAGAAAGTGAAGTGCCATTTTCCCACCAGTTTTATTTCTAGTATATACGTAAAATCAGCTTGTCAGTTCAAAAGATTTTCAATTCCACTCTAATATAATCCTGTTCAAAGACTTTAAAGCTAAGAAAGGTAAGAAATCTTTATTTTGATTCTTTGAGTCTTCTGTATTTAACATGCACATTTGTTTGTGCAAAGCCTTCCCTACAGTAATGCTATCAGATGATAGGTGAAGGCTTATCAATCAAAAACAGGTTTCTGGTTGTAGCCTTAAAGAAAATTGATCAGATCAAAAATGGGGGATGTTTTAAGGGGGAAACCCCTTGAAGTTTTCTGTGGCAGGGGTCTAAAAGACCAGATTCAGCTGAAATTATTGTTGGTAAATTCAAGAGAGTAATCTTCCAAACACAAATCAAGTTCATTCATGTATTAGAAAAAAACTTAAACCTTAAAAACTGCCCTTAACTTAACTTACCACAGCTGTTACTTGTTTGGATTTTATTTTTCTTTCTTGTGATCTTGTTTTTCTGTGTTTCTGTGACGTCATCCAATTGTAGGAGTTTCTGAATGTGCAGAAGGGAAAACATGACGAGGTGGAGCTTGAAGTCAGGGTGGGTGACATCTGCTTTGTCTCGGTCCTGCAGCAGAACCTGTGGCTCTGAAAAAAGAACAGCCCTGTTGACAGTTCATCACCTTCTGGCTCACTGGTAAGATCTGTTTTTGTTCTCACTGAATAACTGAATAAGTGTCGAATCTGGACTCAATGAATGAGTTTCACGTTAGATTCAAATGGTTCAGATGTTGTTTAGTGCCAGTCACATAATTTAGAATAAATGGAAAATTAAATGAATGTGGTTTGACAAATGTGTATAACACATGTGCCGCTAACTTTTAGTCTTTTGTTGAGTCACTCGTAGCTTTAATTAAATAAAAACATTTATTTGTGTACATTTACAGCATCACAAAAGTAAAATTAAACAAATGAATTAGTAAAATCATGCCATTTCATTTATTTGTATGTTTGCTTGCATTTTTCTCAAAGTTTTCAGTCTGTTGATGTGTCAGGTAATTCAATTAAATTACAAAAAAAGAGATGATCATGAAAAAAACTAATAAATTTTAACATGAAGTTTCATCTAATGGGAATCAAAGACAAACTATTTATAAAATAGGTTTCTGAATCCTTGATAATCTAATATTCAGTAATTTTACTTGATTTTAATGAAGCATAAGAAATTCAATCACATGACCACCCGCCTATTTGTACATTTTAGTTTTGTGATGCTCCATTTAAAAAAAAACACTGATGGGCAAAACCATTGTACAAAAATATGTCYTCTTTGATTGTCTGTGTTTACCTGCCTCTGTGGCTGACACTTCAGTGTAATTCATTTTTCTGACTGAGCTAATTCACTTATCTGCTCATAAACTGCAGTGTCTAGGAGGTAATAATAATTTCCTCTTCCCTCGCAGGGCCAGATGATTGTCATCTAATAAACACAAAACCAGAACCGGCATTTTTATTTTATTTTATTTTA
>NW_013952458.1:2111688-2115198 GCF_001266775.1 Austrofundulus limnaeus
AGTGGAAACATCTTAACCGCAGAAGATCGACTCTAAACCAGCAGGCGAGCACTCTAGGGCAAGAAAATGTCAAACCCTGATTTCGAGAGGCTTGATTTCTATAAAAACATCCTGAGCGGCTGCAATTTGGGTCCATTTTGTAACAACTCCCAGCTGACTTTTTGCAATGCAAGCAACAGCAGCGGCACCGACATTGTTGATGATGGATCCCCCTGGTTAAGAATACTCGTCTCGGTGGTGTACTTTATTGTGGCTACAGCAGGGGTGCTCGGCAACTTGTTAGTCATGTTCCTGCTCTATTCCACTCACACCATCGCCACAGGCACCATCAACTTCTTTGTCTTCAACCTGGCCTTGGCTCACCTGCTCTTTTCTTTGGCTTTGCCTTTTTGGGCTGTGGAAGTGGCACTGGACTACAGCTGGCCCTTTGATTCAGCCACATGCAAGGCCGTGTCTTTGCTCACGGGACTGAACGTGTTCGCCAGCTGCTTCTTCCTGACAGCCATGAGCCTGACCCGCTACTGCTCCGTGGCCACAGCTCTAAAACCCAGCGCCTCCCTGTGCAGCAGGTCATGCACTTTCCCCGTGGCCACGGCGTTCATCTGGGTCGGTGCGCTCATTGCGGCCGCCCCCCGAGCTGTCTTCGCAGACCTCAGCTACGTGGGCAGGGACAACGACACGGCGTGCCTGCTCCGCTTCCCGGACGGTACGGCCTGGCTGGGAATAAACCAGCTCCTGCGAGTGGTGCTGGGCTTTCTGCTGCCGTATGCCATCATCATCCTCTCCTACCTGCTTCTGCTGCGCTTCCTGTGCAGGCACAAGCTGACGGGCAGCCGCAACTCTCGGCGCAAAACGGACATTTCCAAGTCTGTGGCCGTGGTGGTGCTTTCGTTCTGCGCCTGCTGGTTCCCGTACAACGTCCTCACTCTCTGGAACGTCCTGATCCAACTGGACGTCGTCGACATCACCACGTCCTTCTATGTGGCTCAGACCTACTTCTTTCCGCTGGCCAACTGTTTGGCTTTCACCAGCAGCTGCTTCAACCCTGTCATCTACTGCCTGGTCAGGAAAGAGTACCGCGCCGCTCTCAATAATCTGCTCTTCAAAGTAAGCATGACCATCAAGTCCACAGTGCCCTACGCTATAAACTCTGAGGACGGGTCAGGCCAAGCTGGGCCGTTTGCTATTCCCCTCAACAACATCTACAGCCAGACATCCCAAAGTGACACGAGGATGTACAAACCGCTGTCAATTCCAACTGTGGCATCACCCATGTAAAGCGTCAACACATCGTTCAACCTTTTTATGGAATACATCTGTAGAAACCTGTTATGATAAAAGTAGTGGTGGGCAATCCTAGTCTTTGGAGGCCGATATCCTGCATCTTTTACTTGCCGCTCTGCTCCAACACACCAGGTTTGAATGAATGAGTGATTACTAAGCTTCTGCAGAACTTGAAGAGGTAATTCAGCCACTGAATCAGGTGTGGTGGAGCAGGGACACAAGTAAGACATGCAGGACAGCTGCCCTCGAGGACCAGGATTTTCCACCCCTGCTTTAAAGGAATAGGTTAGTTTTGTTTTGTCATGTCAAAGTGTCCCTGAGCAAGATACTGAACCTGTCTGTTGGTGTACAAATGTGATCTAAAGCACTGACTAGTCTCTATGGAATGATTTATTCAGATTAGCTTTGCAGAGAGATACTGTACAGTAGAGTGCTGACTGAATGTGTGTGTGGATGGGTAAATGAGGACACAGATTGTGTTGTAAAGTGCTTAGAGTATYCTGGTTGGATAGAAGGGCGCTATAAAAGTACAGTCCGTTTACCATTTTGTTTTGTTTTGTTTTGTTTTGTTTTTTTGTCATTATTAATCTGCAGTCCAACTTGCTCAAAGAGTTATCCATTTGAAATCTCCGGCTGAAGTTCCCTTTGATGGAGCAGCAACCATCCAACTGGCCCACTTCAAAAGGACAAAGACCTCATTTATAAAGGGTTGTGTAATATTCATACTAAAAGTGTACATATGGCTAAAAGGCAAAAATGGCAAATGTCAAAAAAAAATCTGATTTATAAAACCGTGCACATGCAGATAGTTGCACCTCAGAGTTTCCAAGATCCCGTCTCAGGTTCTGCCCTCTACTGTACACACCGACATTCAACCATAAATGCTCAATGCAAAGTATCTCATGAATGTTGTATTTAAATGAGTCAGCTGATCAACGTCAGCTAAAGCGATTGGCCAGTTTAGGCACGCACTCTGTCGTGCGTCCGGAGGGAGACGGGTGTTGACGACTGCTCACATCAACAGATTGTAATGTACGCAGATTTTCTCTCATTTTGCAGGTACATAGACATTTAGAGCGATCTCAATTTTTTTCAAAAACTCAGCTTCAAATTTATTTTCTGTCTCAGAGCTTGTACGTTCAAAAACAAGAAATAAAAATTAAATAACCCAACCACTGCCACAACCATTTTTCTGCTAGATATAAGTTCACCACTCTTCTCCCACATCGTCTTTTCCTCCTGCTTTTCACTACAGCGTTTTAAAGTGAACCCTGTGCCTTATTTCTGCCGCGCTTTGTGTCAAATTTTTTACTCAAATTTTTTACTCAAATTTTAGGTTTTATTAATCAGAACCTATGCATGAAAAGTACGCAAGCCTGTTTTGTGTGTAAGCAAGCCTTGTAAATGCGACCCCCRAGCYTGTTGTAGGTATTTCAACAACAGTCTGTAGGACTGCCCTACAAGCTTGGATTAGACGTCAACACTCAATCCACTGGAGAGAGATGACAGACTGTAGACAGGCACAGGAACTGATTTATGTCCCAAATCTTAGGTTTGGGAAAGCTCTGACAAGGAAAACTTAAAGTATGCTGATTGGAGTCCTAACTGGGCACAGAATACCATGTAACACAATAATGACAGCAGAAAAGGTGTATAAAATAATTCCTGTATGAACTGCTGTGAAATCTTTGAGGGTGGAGTTGTTTTAAAATGGCTTCTTGGTCTGGGCTCCACGCTGACTAGCCGTTAGCGTGTCTCGCCTGAGAAAACAGCTGCCTGGCTAATAACAGTCTGAGCGATTTCTACTGAAGATTTATTATTTATTATTTATTATATTATTATTGACTAGTCACAATAACGTCATGGAACGTCTCTTCAAGTGTTCCGATTGTGTTTTCTATGACGGCTCATCTTTTCCCTCTTGTTCTGCATGATGTATAAATTGTAGTACTGTTCAGGTGCATAAAATGTAAGTGTTATAATATTTGGCATGACTGTATTTAACAATTTATTAATCTAATTTAAAAAAAATCTTCTTACTTTGTACAGCATCTCTTCTACTTTACTTGATGTTATTACTGTATGTTCTCAAGTTAAGTGCTGTTTTTGAAACAGATTTGCCCTGTAGGTGGTTGTCTTTGCTTCAATGTGTTGTGGTGGAAATAGTTCTGTCTTTGGTTGAACAGAATATAAATGAAAATAAACTGGAACTAAAGTATTTTTTTT
>NW_013952458.1:2115212-2117544 GCF_001266775.1 Austrofundulus limnaeus
GCATGTTATTTGAAAAGGCTTTGTCGTCACTTTTCAAAAAAAAAACATACATTTAACTTTTTAAATGGAAATTTTAAAACATAAATTAACTTGAACACTGAGCTTTGCTTTCTGAAATAWATACATTTATAATCATTTCTTTKTTTCTATGAYTCCACTCTAACACTAGATGGGGCTGGTGTTCAGCTCTTAAATTAACTCCAGTTCAGAAAAGACAAAATAAATACATTTTGTTCAAGYAGAGATGGATTATTTTAATCCAATAATTATTTATCTGAGACAGTCTGAAAACATCTCAGACTTTTATCGTTATAAGGGCGTAAAACGTTGAACATTCTGAAAGAACTTTAACGAAACCCCGTGAAGCTTTTAAACTATAAAATAAAAAAATCACAGCAATAGTTTTGTGATTATCTGGATTAGGGTTGTACTACTTTGCAGTTACTTTTACATTGCTTTGTGGTTTCTTTCTTTTAGACGTCTAGATCTTTTTGAGCTTTTGTACTTTTCCTGTGATCCTTTTGTTTCTCTTCATTATTTCATCTCTTTGTGATCAATTGGCTTTTTATCTTGAACTTCTTTATGGTCATTACATGTCTGATTATTTTGGTTCTCTGAGGTCATTTTGTGTCCTTTTGTGTTTTAACCATTTTGTGTTTTATATGGTTTTGCAACAATTTGAGAACATTTATTATTTTGTGTGTCTCTTACRTCATGTGCCATTTTTAGTTGTGTGTCTCAGTGATTTTGTTTGATCATTTTTGCATCACTTTGAAAATGTTTTTGTCATTTTTTGGACAATTTTGGCTTTTTATTCTCCTTTGAAGCATTTGATTCAACATAATTTTGCATGAATATGTGGTTATCTCTTTGTGCTTGTTTGACTTTTCAAACATACATGTCAGCTGTCATTGGGAGTCTGATGTCACACTTGACTTCCTGGACATGTAGTCCTTTGAAGACCCATGTAGAAATCTTTCTTTGCTCACATATTAAGTATGTGCTTGCAGTAGCCAGTTTACTAAGATATTGTTGGGTAGGAGGAAAATTTTTGATTAGCAACATATTTGATTAATATTTGATGACAAAGAAGCTGCTGAGATTTCTAGAATCATAAAACAGCTAATTACTGAGGAAGTGTTACAGCAGCACTGAACACAAAMCAAATTTGAAGGTTGATATCTAAATGAAGAAAGCTGAGCTGTTTTATGTTGTTAGCTAAAGGTAATGAGTGCTGAGTGATACTTACAATAACAGCATTATAAGAGGGGTGCAACTGGACACAGAGGCCTCCACCCGTTTAGTGATTTGCGTTTTTCTTCACAAAAATGGCTTTACTCCTCTCAAACCAGCCCAGTGGCCACTGTTCAAAAGAATGGACCAACACAGAGGATCTACATCATCAGGCCAGAACTCTGCTGTTTACACTCATCTAGTAAAGGAAGCCATTTTTGTGAAGAAAAATTATCCATCRTTAAACAGGTGTGGAGGCCTCCTTGTCCGATTGACCCCTTCTTACRATGCTGTTATTGCAAGTATGACTCAGCTCCCTGTGAAYAATAGGTGATGATCAGGCCACTAATGATCTATTGTTAGGCTCATGGTTCTCCTTTGTATGTGAACAGACAGTATTGATATTCATTAAACCTGTTTATCCAACATGTGGAGGCAGTGCTTATAAGACTGAGTTCATCTGAAACTCCTGACTGAAGAAGTCTCTTGAAGGAGAGACGAAACGGTTCATTAAAAAGAACCCGTCCAGAGGACWTTTTTTTAAGTTAGTGTCAATACTACCAAGTGTTTCAACTCTCTTTCTCTCTCTCTCTCTTACAATAAAATAAATATTCAGTACCGTATTTTAGGAAACAGTAATTTGCTTTCAACAGAAGAATCAGGACACATTTGGCAGCCAGTTGCTCTACAATATAGTAGGCCTTCCACACTGTAAAAAATGAAATGTTGGATTTACTTAACCATGTTATGTTACCTGGTTCCACTTAACTGAGTTGAGTAAATTCAAAGCAGTATACCAGTTTTTTAGCCAAAGAACATGAGTATGTTGTTTTGAATTTACTCAACTCAGTTAAGTGGAACCAGGTAACATAACATGGTTAAGTAAATCCAACATTTCATTTTTAGAGTGCAGTATTTCATCAAGTTTTCTTTATTTATTCCATAGTACCAATTTAAATCAAATTAAATCTTTAGTGAAAKCTTGTTTTGACATTTGATGTTTAATGTAAAAAGGAGGGACTGCAGGTGAAAAATAGCCTTCTGGCTAATTCTGGTTTATTTACAGAAATGTTATTAATATGCACTGTTCCTGTAATAA
>NW_013952458.1:2117622-2122739 GCF_001266775.1 Austrofundulus limnaeus
GTCATTATAGAGAAAAGTAAATAATTTAAAAATAACAAATCATTGGTTAAAGATTTAATAATTTATTTAAATCACTTGAGGGGGAAAAAAATCACCTGAAATATGAATACATTCCCTTTGTTCAAACAAATCATATCAATCAAGTATAGTTACACTAATAATATGAATAATAATAATAATAATAATAATTACAAGCGCAATCATACCTACAATAACTACCATTAGAAAGAAAACTACCAACATTAAACATCCACCATACAACATCAGAGGGTTTGGAGGGTATGGCTTATCAATGGGGCATGGCTTATTTCAAAAGAAACCTCAAGTAAATTAAGGTAATACATCCAGTAGGCCTAATTCAAGTCAGATATCCCACCTACTATAAATAACATATATATCTATATATTTATATCTGTGACACAGCCAGTCAATTGTGCAGAATAATAGCTGCCAAGAAATATATTGTGCATCCATTTTAGAAACTTAAATATTGATATTATATACCCTCTTTCTTAGAATATATGATAAACTCTGTTAGGTAGGGGTGCACCAATCATTTCGCTGCTTACCAAAGTTGGCTGATTTTCAGCTGGACTGGCTTCACTAGTGGCCCGCAAACCAAATCTTATTTTTTTTTTAATTTGTAAACATCTTAAAGCTAAGTCAAGTTTTTTCTTGGTCCATGAAAGCTAATTTTTCGCTTGCAGGGAAGGTTGTAACCAAGCAAAGATGGTTCAACATTAGCATGGTTTATATTAGTGAAGTGTTTAAAAAGAAAGACGAGGGAAAGCCTCGTCAAACGAAAAATAAAAAGTTCTTCAGTCATGATTTGAAATGTGCTAAATAAATAAATTAGGAAAAAGAAGATAGCTTAAAGGATGTTTAAACGACACATTCATTATTTATCTATCATATTTCCTATAGAGAAATCCAAATTGTCTGTAATTAGAATTGCCAAATCAGAGATTTGCAAAAATATTTAAAATATAATTGCAAATCGGCTGAGAAAACTGTGATCGGTGCATCTCTACTGTTAGGTCCTGCACTGATGTGCAGTTACACCCCCACCCCACCCCCCACTTTGTTCAACAAAGGGTCACACATCATCTAAAATGTCATAAATCTGTAAACATCAAACACTTTTTTTTTTCAATAGCATATTTTGTAAAGATCCTCATAAATATGTTTTATCTTAGAGCAACAAAAGAAATATAGTTTTCCCTCTTCTGTGGCAAATAAAACAGAACGCATGAGTAAAACTACACTGGAGAAATGAAATAAGGGTTAAAAAGCAAAGTGAAAAGAAAAGCAGAATCGTGTCGTGGGGCTTTTTTTGTTTGATTTGATTTGATTAGTGGAAATGCTCACCGGTTCTCATGTTTACTGCATTTGGCAGAAAAAGATAGAAGTTACCTCTGTGCTCGTCAAAACACCTGAGAACCTAACATGCAATCAATCAAGGAGATTTGCATGATTGTGATGGTAACGGCACTTGAATGTAACAAATTAAACAAAATTCAGAAATGGCCAAAAATGGTGATATATAAAATTTTGACCTGATTCTTTTTTTCTTATTTGGTAGTTTGAAGTTGGCGTTTTTCAAAATAATACAATTTTGCTTTGTTTTTGTTAGKTTTTTTTTTAGCCAAGTCAGGTATAAAACAGATTTTAGAGATAGTCCACTGAACCGCTGAAGCTAACTGAGCAATCTTCACTAATACATGGSTATAGCATTATTTTTTTATACCTCTGGAATATTCCTCACACACGATGGATTGCAGCTTCTTGAAAAATAAAAAAGTTATGAAACAAAACATTTCAGAATATCGTATTGCAAAGCAGGCCAACAAAATAAATACATAATTCAACAGAAACTTAAAACTGCAATCCAGCATTGTTGAAAGCATGGCTGCCATTTTGGTTATGCAACACATAATCAAGTGCAAGAGTCCATCCTGTTATTCATCTGGACACAGAAAAAAAGAACCCATCTGTCATCCATTAGCATTATTATTTCTGGATTGCAGCATTAAGAGTTATAATATTTATAAGAATTCATTTTTGCCACAACTTGAACATGCCTGAGGGCCTACCTTTGATTTAAATAGGTTTGACATAAAAGAATAAATATACATTAAGCTATTTTTATACATTTCTGGTAACATAAACATTTAACTTTGTATCATTTACCTTGAAGTAAAATGTTTTTATTTTAAAGGCAAGAGGTTAAGATAAATTATATCAACCATGAATTTTTTTCCTGTAAATGATTCTAACGGAGTTAACCAACACACTGCTTATTGATTCATCACCTGACTACAAAAAAGACAATTAATATACAAAGTTTACAGTGACTTTTTTTTCTTTTTTATATTGGTATTTTTGGGTCCCGTGGTGCAGACTGTAAGGCAGTCAAATCCTATGCACATATACTTACATATCCCTGCTTCTTGGTGTTCTGGTGTTATGATTTCCATCCGTTTTCTGTCTTTGTTCTCACGTTGTTTAATGCAAAAGGCCCGGTGCCTCGCTCTTCCGATAAAAATGGAAAAGCCGGCAGGTTACATTAAAAAATGAATGCCTTAAAATGAGAAAGCTGYTTCAAAATGTATGTTTTTGTTTTTACATTGGTGCAACTCACTTCTTGCATTCAAAAATGACGTGTAGACTGTCAGACATCTACTGTTTGCTCCAGACACATTAAACAAATGAGAGATCACCGCTTACTGTGTAATCGTTATTGTTGCACATCTGGCTTATCATCATAAAACATATTTATATGTTACATTTCAAACCAGTGTTACAAAGTGACTCGTGAAAAAAAAAAAGTACAGCAAAAGACGTCACCTTAAATACGTTTATAATTGTTCAATTTTGAGGCTTTTTGTTCCAGATCAGGCTGGTTGCAGAGCAATAATTCAATAGAGTTCGCATGTCCTCATCGCTCTGAGTGGATTTTCTTTGGAAATTGTCCCTATAGGTGTGGGTGAAAGTGGCCCTGTGATGGACTTACGACCTGTCCAGGGTGTCCCCCACCCCTCATGCAATGACTGCTGGATGTGAGCACCAGTGACCCCGAAAGGAAGAAGTGAAGATGATGGATGGATGGATGGATGGATGGATGGATGGATGGATGGATGGATGGATGGATGGATGGATGGATGGATGGATGGATGGATGGATCCCTTYTCTAGTTGAAATAAACTCAGTGTGAATGAACATTACCTTAAAGCTATTTCTGATATCCTCATTCACGTTCAATTTTAAAGATAGTTTTCCTTCAGAAGGTGCCAATCAAACAGCATTTTGTGCAGAATGAGTAGCACCACCAAGCTGCATAAATGAAGTGCCTGCAATCCAACTGTTTTCCTTAAGCCTGTAAATATTGTATCACTTTGTATCGTTGGTTTGAAATGTTAAAAATGCTTTGAGCGTAGCGATCATCATCAATATCATTATTACAACATGTAGAAACACGTTATAGTTAAGTTTTCCTGTTTAGCCAAATTAATAAATTATTTGTTATGCACACTGGAAGTCAAGACTTTACATTGTGTGCCAAAATATATGTAAAAAGAAAAAAAAGTGGATYAGATTGTACATAAAGCAGTTGATTGTAGATCTCGTTTGGCGTCTTTTTAGTTGAGATGGTTGTATCTCGAAGGAAGCAAAAAAATAAATAAATAAATTATGACAATATCCAACTTTGTAAAATAGAATTCGTCAGAACCAAAACAAATCTTGGATATGAGAACCGCGAATGGCAAATAAGTGAACAACAGAACTGTTGCTTGTCAAAGGCATCACCATGAATGGATATTGTGCTTGGTAAAAGCCTCCTTTTTGAAAATTGTTTCTGCAGCCATTGAAGAGAGAAAGTTCTTGTCGAAGAGGAAAAATCCAGAGTCCATCTTCATCTCGCTGGTTTACACACCTCCTCTCACTGTTTTCCCACTGCAGTTAGAGAAACTCCATAGGAACGGTATCATCAGTATCATCATCATTATTAAGTCACTGGCTTTTATTTCACTCAACGTGTGCAGAAGAATCCCAGCACACGTTGATCTCACATTAAGATGATTGTCAAGTTCCAGTACAGGCCAAGTTTTATTATGTGCAACATTTCTTTTAGTTTGTTTTTTAAATGGATAATGTTGTGAGATGACACCTCGGTTAGTCCTTCGAGCTCTGTCTTGGTTCTCTGGCAGCGTTTGAACCAGCCTTCTTACACTCGAGTGACCATCATGAGCTCTGGTCACCTGGGTAGCGGCAGTCAGGATCCTGGGAGGACACCATAGCCCTGGCTGATAGACTGAAGGGAGACAAAACAGAAACAATCATCACTTTTCTCTATTTGCAACTTCATAGTCAGATTTGCTTGTGAYGTTTTTGGAAAATAAGATTTTTTTTCTCTTTCACACATGGAAGACTGGTTGGTAAATATACTGGAGTTAGCCGATGCTAACGCTAGGTCAGAACGACGTCACACCAAACTTTAACTTTCCAGTTGCACGTGGGATTATTTAGTTGTTGTGCTCAGTTACCAGGCTCACTTTTATTAGTAAAATAAGATAATAACAACATATCATGCATTTTATTCACACAAACACTGTAGCAACAAATTTTATTATTGGATGTTGAACAGTATTGTGGATGATTTAATAACTGATAGAAGCTCCAGTAAACAGTTTAATATATGAGAAGCAGCCATGTGGATTTTGAAGTCAAAGTTGGTGAAGATTTTTTTCAAGTTCTAAAGGAATTTAATGTTAATTTAGCAGACTTGAAACTTCCAGAAGTTCCTGTCTTGGCATGTTAAATAATAGCTATTTTAGTTTTTTAAGTCAGGCCTAAAATATCTAGTCATTTAAAGACTGATTCTTGTAAAAGCACAAATGTTAGGATTCCTTTTTGAATGTTCAGCTCTGAATAATTTCTGAAGTGGGTGAAGTAAATTTCATCACAGTGAATATAAAATGATGTGACATTGATGAGTAAAGCTTTAAAAATAATTTGATACAATGAGAAATGTCCTTAAATATGCTGCGTTATGATTTTGAGGAGTAGTATTTCCCATATAAAGATACTAAATGCTAAACTACTGCAGGGGTTTATAT
>NW_013952458.1:2122749-2128383 GCF_001266775.1 Austrofundulus limnaeus
ATATATATATATATATGTTTTTTTTTCAGTGAGAAATGGAGACAAACACATGTAAATAAAGCACAAATCTAAAGATCTGAGCCATAAAAATAAGAAAAATGAAAATGTCAAACTTTAACACGGGGATGTAATTAAAACAATGACACCAAACTCTAAATTAGGTAGAACAGTTCAAATGTTTTTTCTTCCCATCATTTATTCTAGATGTCTGATGTCATAAAATAAAATAAAATCAGCCCGAGCGTAGGAACATTTCTATATCTTTCAAGACAGTTTCATCTGTTCGCTTATAATATAAAGTGCTGATTATAAAAAAATATGAATAAAATAAAAAGGAATGACAGTGTATTTCAAGGATAGCAAATGTTGTTTCTCCTGAGTTATTTCAGCACAAACAGCCTCTTCACCTGCGTCACTGTTCAGCCCACATGGAGCATTCATGTAGCAGAATTTCATCGATGCTGCTGGTGACTCACATTTCTCCAATAATGAATGCATTCCATGGAATAATCATCTTTTTTTAGGTAAATAATTTCTAATTTTGCTTCTGAAAATCTGGTATCTCTTCACGGTGATTACCCAAGATCTTTCTTTTTATTCTTACAGGCTCAGCACCCCCCCCCCCCATCCCCTTCAGGTGTGTGCAGAATGTGGTGAGATGTTGTTTTTAAATGTGACAAAAAAAATGGAAGCAGCTGACGTGTATGAAAACGGCAAACTTCCCAACTAGCTTTGGTTTAAAAAAAAAAAGGAGCTCTGGATATGATGCAAGAGTGACAGCAAACTGATTTAGGACATGACTGGTTCAGCGGAAAGGGATGGATAAAAGATGTAGACACAGGCACAAACCTGGTCTGTGAGGATTCGAGGCTTAATATCAGGAATGGCACCCCCTCTCAGCTCATCTTCCACAGCCATGAGTCTAACAACAGGGAAATAAAAACAAACACACCGGTTGAGAAAAGTCCAGATATGAAGTTGGGTTTTTTTATTCTTTAAGATTTACTTTGAGGTTATATGGCCATGTGATGATGTTAAAACAATAGTTCAGATCTCTTGAAGTAGGGTTTTGTTGGTTATTATGAACAATTAATATCTCACCTGTTGAACAGCTTCAGTTTGGAAAATACAGCATTTAATTCTGATCAAAATGATGAGCTAATGGCGATTTAAGGCCAAAACTAAACTCAATTTTGTATTTTATTAATTTTTTTATTATATTGTTATAATTCTGTATTTTGTTTTTACCTTTTTTTAATGAAACAAGTTCTTGCCTGAACTGTAAAGCACTTTGGTCAGCTTATGTTGTTTTTAGTGTGCCATATATAAATAAATTTGACGTACCAGTGTCCCATTATGGAAATATTTACGTAGAATTGTGTTGCCTCTCAGTAAGAAGGTTGCAGGATCATCTCCTGGCCTGGTGTCTTTTTGTGTGGAGTTTTCATAATCTCCATGTGCRCACGTGGGTTTTCTCCAGGTACACCGGTTTCCTCCCACAAACCAAATAATTGGCAACTTTAAATTGTCCCTAGCTGTGAATGGTTGTAGGTCTTGTTTGTTTCTATGTGGCCCTGGGTGGGCTTGTGACACGGCGACTGYTGGAGATAGGCACCAGCTCCCTGTTAGTCAAAAAGTAAATGTAGGTAAAGAAAATGAGCGGTTGGATTTACGGGTACAGTAATTAGAAATAGCCCGGGACATTTTAGTCAGGCATATAAAATATAATGACCACAATGAAAATTGGCCTTGCTCATTATTTCTTCAAGTCAGTCAGAAATAAAATTAGTTTCATCCAAACCGAGGCCGTTCGGAGAACTATCTACAGCAGGTAAGATAATGTTTGCTCACAACGCCTCCACATCAAAAGATCTGAACCAACCCGTAAAGTAATTGGCGTGTTTGTGGGCATTTTCAGCTATCCTTGGAGATTCTTGAAGCTGAATCTGAGCTTCCATCAGATTCAGCTGTTGAGGTTACAAAAGATGTAAAAATGAGTGTGTGGGATAGTAAGTGCGCTCCCATTGGTTCGCTGGGTTACTATCCAGTTAAGATGAAATGTGAGCTCTGCCTTAAAAGTTGCATGACCAAAATATAACTGCATTTATTCCCCATTATTGCTGCATATTGGCTTATATAACTGAAACTGGAACTCACAAAGTCTATTTTATTCTTTTTATTTTTAAGTCTAGTTTGCATGATTCACTTTGTTTTATATAAATTTGCTGCATTGTGGGAACTGAGCAGATTTCAATTTATTTTTGCAGGTTTGATGGGGATATCCTCTCAATTCTCAAAATAAAGAGACATAAAGTTTACATTAGCTTTTTGTTTCACACGATTGGTGCAAAAGTCTGACCGACATCCTCATCATTATTTATTTCACTTGTGTTTTCAGCTATTTGCACAACAATCATGTTGTTTCTTTAAAATGTTGATGTCAAATCTCATAACTTGTAGGTACAAAAATAAACATAATACATACAAATAAACTGATACAACCAGTTATTTAAGTAAATGAAAAGAAGTGATAAAAATGAGGCGTAAATTTTTGAGCATGCAAAATAAAAACTGTGTAAAGCAAATTATTACATCATGATATCGAGCTGTTGAGAAATATTTTATGGTAATTTACAAAACTGTGAACTTTGTCCAAGTATTACATATTAGTCTTAGGTCTTTGCAGTGGCATTTCATGTTAAGAAAAATATATTTTATATGCGAATAAATACAAATAAAACTGTAAATAAATAAAATATTAAACCTCCAAAACCGATATTTTCTGTTCAGGTAGCTGCAGCATCTATAAGCATGTTTCTATATTTATAAAAAACAAAATATTTTTATACTTAATTTGTGTCTAGCTGTCTGACCACCACAATGACTGTAAAGCAATCTAAATTAATGATAAGACAATATTTTACAAGCTAATAAATTCTACATATATCATGGTTAAAGTAAATAAAGAATCAAAAGTATGAATCTTATTGGATAAAAGTCACCATTCAAAAAACTTAAAGTTGTAGATAAATAGTATTCTTAGCTATATTCATACGTTCATTTTATCTTTACAACAATATTATATTTGTGTTAGTTTTGCCTTATCAATTGGATGAACTGAGTTTTGTGTTTTGTGTCTAAAAAAGAAGAAAATTCAATTTTATTTTATCCAGTCAATGATGTAAGAATTATATTTGATTGATCCATTCATCAACAGTCCTGATGAATTTTTATTACTTATAATAAAAGGCTGCTTATTTGTTGTGCACTATTGTCTTTATTTTGCTTTCGGCTCCTCTGTGAGCAGCATGTGTTAGCAGGGACATGCAGCAACAATGCTTTCAGCTTAGGGGAGTTCCTTTTAAAGCTGTAAACATTAATCAGTCTTTTTACAGCAGAATCACTGGCTACAAGGTAAAAATATTTTTAACACTCTGCTTTGGAGAAAGCCAAAAATCTGCACAGAAATGATTTAAACTTGGCCTGAATTTGCTCTTACACAGCTTCAAGTACTGTTTTCTGCACAATAAGTTTAAGCTACAGTTTGACTCCAAAAGCTGAATGCTTGAGAGGTGAGGAAAATAAAACTAAAAGCTTCCAGTGTAAAGATGGGGCATGAAACGATGCCTAAGCCAACAACCAAACAGCATTTAAGGAGTCCCTGACATGTACTCCATCCCTCCATGACTTCATCCTGCCATCATCATCCCAAAAGGCAGCTCAAATGACAGTCAAGTAGCTCTCACACCCACTTCATTAGGAAGTGCTTCAACAAACTTCCTGATGATCAAATCCACCCTCTTTTCCACATTTCATCCTCATTAATTTGTTTAGAAAGCAAATAAATCCATTTAAAGAAATTCATAAAGACCTTTTGTGCTGACCCCCACAAACTCGGGGGGGGGGGGGGGGGGGGTGTCAGAATCAACGACCACAGCTCAACATTTAATACCATCAAACCCAAAGATTCATGTCCGTAAACAGAACTGATCTGAAACTGTTTCAGTTTGAAGGGCTTTTTATCACCACTGACTGCGAAACTTGGCTCTCACTTCTCCTCCACCAGCCTTCACAGGCTCTCCACAAGTTTCTGCCTCTGAATTGCTTGTTTCGCTCCTTCCACGCCATCCCCACCACAGCAAGTCCACAACTAAAACCTGTCGTTGTCAGAGCGTGCCTACGGAGGTGAGATCACGAGGCTCAGGGGCAGAATGTGGTGAGTGTTTTTGTCTCTGCTGACCTCTCCTGGACTGAAAATATTGCAGTCTCCATGATTTGCAAGTTCTCAAAAACAGAAGTAAACAACTTAAATAGGAGGACACCTGAAGTAGACAAGGATTTTAGTAAGAAATTCTCAAGGAGTCCAGCTGACAGGTAGCCAGAATGAATTTAATTACAAAGCTGATTTCAGCCATCAATTTCAAAAAATTCGTTGACGTGAAAGCACTAATTTAAACTTTCACACCAAGTAGCTTTTGCATCAGCTGGTTACTAACAGTACAAATCTTCAGGCACCTCAAGATTTTACTCTGGTTCAAAAAGCTCTGATGCTATTATAAAAGAATTAATAAACTTTGGTTATCTGCAATTATTAGGATTGTAAATAAATACCAGGAGGCAGCTGGTAAGCTTATAATATTTATCCAAAACACTGAAACTGAAATACAGAGACAGACAAAAATACAAATATGTAAATCAAAATGGCTATGGAACCTTACATAAATAAATACTGTTTTATGTATTTTCTTGTATAATAAAAAAAAGTGCACAACACCATATGCAAAGACCATATTAATCACAGGCTGCTAACCGACAATTAGCATAGATGCTAATGTAACATTCAAAACACCATAAAAACATTTAGCATCATGATTAGCATTGTGTTTTTCACTGAAAATTCTAAACAATTAAAAAGTTTCAAAGTCATCACTATAACAGTCACTACAGAACTTCAGCTGTTTTTACAGACGTGTTCTTCAGTTCAGTGAAAAAGAATGAAAAATATGGGAAAACACAGCTTTACTGCAACCATAGCATAAAAACTCTGCTGGTTTTCCTAAAGTAGCAGCACAGTCGTTAAAAAGTCATCTTGACATTTAAAAATGAATTTATAATCTTCCATGTTTACTGATGCGATGCAGCTAGAAGTAAATTATAACCCCACCCCTATTATCTATGTTCATGGTTAACTGAACTGCAACACTGACCATGTGAGACCAAAGACCTGTCTGCATTAGTTTATGATGCAAAAGTTAACAGGTGTAAAATTCGTAACATATCTGTTGCCACAACAATATTTTATGAAATCTGAGATGTTTTGGCAGCTGAAATCCAACCTATGATAGATTCATCATGCCTTCATTTAGCTTGACATAAACATGGGAATTTCTCTCCAAAATGGGATGGTTCTGACTGTTGTCTGGTGCATGTTACATATTGACTACTTATAACTACTCCACATAACTCAATTTCAAAAAATATTAACTATTTCCTTAAAGTAAATGTATTTTTAGCTATCTTCATGCTAATTACAATAGACACTATTCCACCACTTCATACACATTAATATTCATTATTAAAGCATTTTACTTTTACACTTGTACATAAATGTAATGTAATATTACTATATATATA
>NW_013952458.1:2128433-2138130 GCF_001266775.1 Austrofundulus limnaeus
GATTTTTAATTTATTTTTAGGTTAAATCTATATATTTAAATTCCCTTTGTTTTGCTTGTGTATGCTACAGTTAAACATGACACACTGTATGTGAATTACCTGAACAAACTGTAGCAGCTGTAGTGAAACTCACCTGAATATTTGCACACGTTTCTTTAATAAATTTGATACACCAAAAGGAGCTGGCACTGCCTCGTGTCAGCCAGCTCTTAGTTCTGCCTGAATACTAATCACCTGCTGATGATGCCTTTGATTTGAGAATCTTTCTCCAGCTGCTGCTGCTTCAGGCGGCGCTCACTGTCTTCCAGCCGGTTCTGGTACTGCTGCAGGATCTTACTCGTCTGCTGCTCCTGGGACAGGAGCCGCTGCTCGTATTCCTCCAGTTTGCGGTGGGACATCTTCAGTCGCTCTTTCAAAGAGTGGATTTCCTCTTCGTATTCTCGTACCTGTGAGGTGAAGGGCACATCGCTTTGCTCGTCAGATTTACCCTGCTGTTAGCTTGTCGTAAGAYGTCAGCTGGTATGTTTTGTAAGGATGAATAAAAAAAAGATGCTGACCCTGTCTAGTCGCGACTCATCCATGCTCTTGGAGTACTCTTTGAGCTGGCCCTCGCGGTCCGGCCGCAGGCTCTCGATGTCGGCAGAAAGGTGCGGCATGTTGGACACCCAGGCCACCGTCCGCTCATTCATGTTCCCCTGAAACAACAAACAGGAGTCATGGTTTTATTTATTAGTCAAACTAATTGTTTTGTTTTGTTTTTTTTGTTGTTACATTTTGTTTTGTTTTGTTTTGTTTAGTAACAAGTAGATTCAAGATGGCCACCACTGTTTATCAATATTTGCAAAAAATAATCTAGATATAATTCGGTCAGTTTTTCACATTAAGCTAAAATTTTATGTTAGAAGCAGAAAGTCAGCTTTTACACAAACTCTGAGCATTAAGATGTTTGTTTAAAACCTATAAGACATGACAGGTGATATGCATTCTTTMAAAAAACACTAGTTTGATTCATTTTTCTCTGCAGTTATAACYTTGAGCAGCAGATTAGTTTGATTCACCTGTTTGTTGGCAACCGGTTTGAGCAGATGCTGCTGCGGCGGCTGCAGTTGGGCCTGTTGAGATTTCTTGCTGCTCTTTGTGGGCGTGTCTGTAGACTCGTCCACCGCTGCTGCTGGAACCTGGTTCTCCTTGGCCGAGCTGGTCTGGAAGGGAAGCCCRGGAGCCGAAATGTCCGTCTGCGCGTCCTGTTGCGTCTGCGGCTGCTGCTGCTGCGGCGGTTGTTGCGGGGTTGTTTGTTTATTCTGGCGCGACTTGGGCTGACTGCCACTGAAGCTGGGGTCAGAGGAGTTGAGGAGGAGGTTTCTGCTCTGAGGACGAACTTTCGGGGGCGTGGCCGTGGCTGGGTTGTTGATGGACCGCTGCGACTTGAGATGCTGCGCGGCGATGGACGTCTGGCGGACGGGGTGGACGGTAGTTGGAGGCGTGGCCAAGGATGCTGGCGTCCCTGTGCCAGTACCGGTCTGAGATGTGACTCCCATAAGCTGCTGCTGCTGGAGAGACTCCTGGAATAAAAAAAAGACAAATTAAAGGAAAATAAAAAATGTGTCTTAAATGTGCAAACAAAAACAAAACATGAACAGTTTTTTTTTTTTATATTTGCACAAACAGGATCAGGCTTAAAGCACTTCAAACACATWTTATTYTAAAAACTTTRCCTATGTTTACAAATATTATTATTTTTTACTTCACAAATTTGTTTATTTTCTTGCATTGAAACATATTTTTAAAAAGCATTGATTCAAAATCTATTCTTATATTGACCTGAATAAACACAAAAATTTGGTGGGCTTGTTGATGGGCCGGATGGAAGTCACCTGCAGGCYGGATGTGGCCCGCAGGGCATCAGTTGAATAACCCTGTGTTACACTATTTACAAAGATTTTATAGTTATTTTGTAYATAATATCTATATTTTATACAATATAGGTATTTTTATTTTTACTGGATGGATTGATAATTAATTCTTAATGTGCTGTTCTGAATACACCATCTGTAAAAAGAAGCAGGTGGCTCATGTTTGTTCCATTAAAGCTTACGCAGTCAGACATTAATCGCTCCAGACCACATGACAGTTTCAATAAACCCTATAATTTTACAGCAACGCCTCATAGAAACTTRTCTGTGCAATGGATCAGGAGCCTCCGTGTAAAGCATCAAACCACAGGCACAAAGTTCGCTGCATGTTGTTTAATTTAGGCCGGCGTCACAAAACACAAGCTCCTGACACGTTCATTAAAGATGAAATTGCTTCAGRTGTGTTTCTGAAACGAGAGGCGTTTGTTTCTTGTTTGAGTTTGCTCTTCAAGGCAGACGCTGCACCAGACCCSGTGGACACACACGGTTAAGAAAGATAATGATAACGTGTAGCATCAGCGGCTCTGACACTTCGATCTGCCCTATTGGCCGACAGCTAATGACCAGCACTGTTGAAACGAGGACGCKCAGCATGACGGCTGTGAAGCACTCTGCAAAGTTCAGCAGAGCAGGCGGGCGAGTTATCCGGCTCGTCTGCAGCATCACAAGTACCTCCACAGTACAGTTGCAKTAGCATATTATGCTGCTCAGCCCAAGGCCTTTTATTAGACATTTCACAGGTTTCCAATGGATTTCAGACACTTAGTCAGGGTGTTGAAAAAAATCACACAATGCACGATGAAGATTAAAAATTGTTGGGTAATTTGTTTTGGAACAGAACCAGGAAAAAATGGTTTGAATTTTTTTAAAAGGTTCACCAATTCACTGGCAAATGACAGAGTTAGATAAAATTAAGCTTAACCACCTCCTAGACTAAGACTCAATTTCCTGATTTTAAAGGGGTGTCAGTGAATGCACCTTTGCTAATTTAAGCGACTAATTTACGAAAGCAACAAGTCTTTAATATGGAATGTTTTACTAGCTCTGTAGTGCTCCTTATTTGTTTAAACCTCAACATCACCTGTTCAAATCAACCCTGTTTGTCTGTTTGCAAAATATCTCGCATGACAGATTTTAATGAAACATTCAGAAAAAAATAAAATAAAATATTGTTGGTACATCTACAAATTATTGATTTTCGGAGTCAGTCCTATTCAAGGTGGTCTCCACAGCTCATCCACATTAGCCAACACAAAAACAGCTTTAACTCAGTCAGTTCTACAGATATTGAGCTAAAATTTGAATGTGGTAGCTGACTTTTCATAATATTGTATGATATTGTACATAAAGGTTTTTTAGAGTTTGTTTAACACAAATCCAACTCCATCATCTCTCAGATGTTGATGCATTTCCTCACCTTTATGTCTGACTGTATTCATGATTCATTATACAAAGTCTGCATGTCATTAAATCAAAGCTTTCTCAAAGTGTGAGGATGAATGCGAGTTTCCTACCTGCACCTGCAGTGACAGCTGGTGCCAGGCGAAGTCGTTACTCTGATTCTGCCGGGTGAAGTCATCGCTGTAGCTGTGTGAGTGGACGATGCTGGGCTGCACCAGGCTGCTCTGTGACTGCAGGGCCGACAGGTCCTCGCTGCGGGAGAACACGCTGTTGCCAAAGGCCGGCGCGTAGTCGGGGTGGCCGTTCTCGTGCTCGGGGGTGAGGAGAAGGGGCGGCGGAGGAGCAGGCTGGGACTGAGCCGGCGAGTTCTGAGCGGCCAGATGGAAAAGCGGGTTTTGGAAAGACAAGGGGAAGTTCATCGCTGCCGCCGCCTGCTGCTGCTGCTGGGACAGGGATTCTGTGGGACCCCCTACGTGGCCCATCTGGCTCAGTCTCAGACCGGAGCCCGAGGAACCTGGCGGCAAGTGGCCTCCCATACGCAGCGGACCGCCCAGGTTCCCAAAGCTGTGACCGAGACCGGCGATGGAWGCTTGAGAGGAGGCGAGCATGTCTCCCACCGAGTTCAGGTTGGAGATGCTGTTCATACGAGAGTCCTGAAGGTCCATCATGGACACACTTTTGTTTACACTGTGGACCTGGAGGACACAAAAAAGTTTATTATAGTGCAACTTTAAATATAACATGAAGAAAATTCTAATTATTTGACACAAACTGTCCAACAACTACAAATAAACTTAATTTCTTGAGCAGATTACAAGCTAGCTTTAGCTCAGAGCAGCTAAAGTGAGTTGCTGTTGTCTCAAAACAATGCTATTATTTTAACTTTTACATTGCCATCAGTTTCACATTACTTGGTTATTCCAGCAGAAATGTTAAACTTCTGTTAAAAGTGCCYCCAGGCTGTACCTGAAGTGATACTGCTAATTGGTGCTGCAACTATTTGCAACTGGAAAAAAATAAAATAAAAAAAACATTAAATTCCACTTAAAACACTGGAAAACTGCCAGAAATAACATAAGGTTAAAATATTTTGCATGAACTGCAAAAAAAAATGTTTGAGGTTGAATTTGTTTTAAAATGGCAGCAACAAATTTTAATCCTGGTTCCATTTATTTTAGCTTGTTAATCTGTTCAGAACTGAACTCTGTTTTCTCTAAACTTAGTGTTTAAAAAGATGTCTACGACAGGTAAGATGTTAATTATTCCCAACCTTTTTTACCCTTTTTTTAAAGTGAGCTGCTCTGTGATCGTTTATATTATTTTGTATCATTTTATCAGAAATAAAATGTTTATGGTTTCCTTAATTTAGCACCCAAAGCTTTGACCATCTGAGTCATTACACATTAGATGGCAACAGATTTATGTTCACATCATCCAGAACTAATAATGGATCATGATTATTCAGGGCTGATCTTGTCCCTCGTGACTACAAATTTCATGATAAAAAATTACTTTAAAATGGTTAAATTACTTGCCCACACCAGTCTTCTACAGAATTATAGACCTTTGACAATTAACCTCATTAGTTGTGAGATGTTGCACCACCCTTTTTTATCACATCACACAAAAAGAATAGTTTTGATGCCTCTGTTGCATATTCTATAAAACATGTTGCTAGCACCAAATTGAAACTGAGCAAATAATCAACATATGTATAAAAGTGTTAATTTCAGTATTTGAGAGGYGGAATTCCAATGAGACATATTGCATTCAGTTTTAACTTGAATTGTAGAGTCAGCAGAATAATAATGACTTTATTTGTCAATTGACTCAAGTACAACAAAATTGCAGACAAATTTTATACAAATGTATCCCTTGTGTTCATGCTATTAWTCTTTCATTGTGCTCTAAGTTTCAACAGTCTACCTTTGGATCAGGCTCTGTGATGTCAGAGCTGCTCGTGCAGTACGCAGGGCTGGATCGAGCCAGCGGTGGGCGGGTGACGTAGAACACCTCCCTCGTCGTGCGGAGGTCCCGYTCAGCCTGGCGCCTCATGTTCAGGTTGGAGGAGAGGGATTCTACAGCCGAGACYCCGGTCGTGGGAGACGGAAGGCGGGAGATGTCTATGGAGCTACAAGTCAGACAAAGCTGTTTTTACTAAAAGCTTGTTGATGTTTTTGCGCTTCATGTTCAGCATTTGTGATTTCCCACCCTTCATGAACAACACGTGTTTAATTATGCATGATGAAGCACGTGAAAATAAAAATAATAAAAAAACCAAGCAGGAGACAGGATTCTAGAGTGACACTTCAGGGCCCGGTGACAGCAGGTGTGTCACTCATCATGTTGGCTCGCCTTTCCCCAGYGTTTGATCTCTGCCCTCCTGAAACCCTCTGACAGCAGATTTGTGTCACTCTGACTGAACGACAACCTCTCTCTGATGTCAACGCCGCTATTCATCTTCCTTAAAAAGTTCTTATTTAAACAAGCTTTAGAGCCGTAACTGTCTCTCAACAATCCTGGAGTGTTGACGTGGATTAAAGCAAGGTGGGAGAAGGTTTGCRTGAGAGTGTTTGGGCAAACAGATGGTGCTGGCAATTAGTGATTGATAAACTGCTTTGAAAGCTTGATGAGGTGCATTAGCATTACGAGGTTTTAGAAACACACGGTTGTTGTTTTGAGCTACTGAACTCTCCCTCATTGTGTCTTTTTTTGTGAATTCTGAGTCAGCTTTCATATTGTTGTTTTGTTTTTCAATTCATTTTTTGCAATTGAACTGCTTCTGCAGCGTTCGTATATGAAAACATTCACCTCATTTAAGTGATGGGTACTGTGACCTTTGGTTTTTATACACTCTAAAAATGAAATGTTGGATTTACTCAACCATGTTATGTTACCTGGTTCCACTTAACTGAGTTGAGTAAATTCAAAGCAACACACTCATGTTCTTTGGCTAAAAAAACTGGTATATTGCTTTGAATTTACTCAACTCAGTTAAGTGGAACCAGGTAGCATAACATGGTTAAGTAAATCCAACATTTCATTTTTTACAGTGTAGACTTTCTACTTTTCAAAACACGTATTTAACTTCATTTACAAGTATTTCCCCCTTAGAAATACATAAAGATYTATTCAATTCCTTCAAAAACAGTGTTGTGACTCTGTTTTCATCTTCTTGAGTTATTTTTAGTTTTTAGCTAGCCTTTTGGTACTTTTAGCTATAGTTCTGCTATTTATACCTTGCTTTTAGCCTTTTGCTTAATTTAGCTTTTAGACAGCCTTCTTTACTTAAAAAATTAGGGTTTTGCTTGTTCATGTTTTAGCAAGCATTTTGCTACTTTTGGCCTTTAGCTCCAGAGGCAGATCCAGAGGGGTGGTTGAGGTGGCAAATGCCATTCCTGGCACCTGATTGGCCACCCCAGGTGCCACCCCCAAATGATTGACAGGTAGGGTGGAGAATTGCATGTGACATTTCAAAAATGAGCAATTATTGTAAAAAAGGAGTAAACGTCTGTCAAACAGTTGTGTTGTCTGATATAGAGGGAACGTATCAGTGTGACGAAAAAAACAAAAACTTTTCTGAACAACTGAATTTTAAAAAAGCAACAATTATCTATAATAGGTCAGAGAATAAGAACCAGGTAAAAAATGGTGACATATTGGTCAATCTGTAACAGCAATGATATGGAGCAACTAGAAAAATCCCTCAAGAAACTTTGACGGGTAATGTCATGTGGTCACCATTTTGAATTTAAGATTTGAMTGTATGTTGGTGACTGCAGCTTCCACCAAACCAAATTTCACCTCATCATGCTAAAAAACTGCTGCGTTATATTCATTCAAATTTAGCTTTGGTGGCCTTCTTGGACTCTGCATTCAGATTTTGTTAAAGATTGTTCTAGGCTACTACTATGTAAAATTTCAGCTGTGTATGTTTGAAAATGGCTAAATTAAAGCCGTTTCTAAAATCAGCATTAGCACCAACAGTYAGCTTAAACTGAGATTAGCAACCAGCATGTGTTTGAGATCATACGTAGCTACACCACAAAAAATTTCAGTTTGTTAAGTCTTAAAATAGCTGAGTTTTAGCCATTTAAATTTAACTGTGGAGGCCATCTTCAATTTTTATTAGCATTTAGGATTTGGTGAAGATTATTTTTTGGCTACTACTAAATGGCAGAATTGTAGCTCTTTGTAAAATTAGCATTAAATGTAAGCTTGAAATTGTGACTAGCATTCATTTTGGATCGTTCTTAGCTGTGATCACACAAATTTTTAGCTCAATATTTTTTAAAATTGCTGAATTAGAGTAATTTAAAATTAGCTGTGGTGGCCATCTTGAATTTCAAAATCAGAGTAGTTTTTTAATTATTATTATTGTTTCTATGTGCCAGCCTACACCTTGGCCACCTCTGTGCCCCCCACCCMCTTGCAAAAATGTCTAGCTCTGTCCCTGCTTTGGTGATTTTCAACTTTAGGCTAATGTTTTGTTTATTTTAGCTATTAACCAGTGTGTTGCTACTTTTGGCATTTAGCTACAGTTCTGTTTCTTTTAGCTTTAACAAAACTGTTTCAGCTTCTTTTTATCAGCACCCGTCAATCACACTGCATTTCCACAGAAACCAATTTCCTTAAGTTTCTTTCTATTTCTTTAGTTCCAATTGAAAACTTCCTTAAATGCTGTGAATCCTGTCTTTATGCRGCATAGGTGCACATTTGCTTTTGTGGCTATGCACAGTGTCTTTATAGAACTACAGCAGGGGCCATTCCTGCTGGTTCTTTGTTCTATTCAGGGACCTGCAAACACGGTTTCAAGCCCTCACAGGATGGTTAGCAGCATAAAAGGAGGTTAGCAGCACCAGGGAATCATACCTGTTTAAATCACGCATCATAAGGCTTTGGAAGTCAGAGGACATGAGGCGATTGAAAGATGGGCGAGAGAAGAGTCGGTCCTTTGGTCTGTCCGGCTGGTGGTTTGTTGGCATGTGGAGCTGCGGGTTCCTCAGGGCGACACTRATGTCATTCAGGAGCCGAGGCAGGGGTCCGAGTTTGAGAATGGCATCCTGCAGAATCAAAATCATGATCATACAAAGTGTTTCTTTAACTGTCATTTTTATATATTATGCAAAAACAATAATAGGAAACATTGAGTAGATGTGAAAAAGATGAAGGATTGGCATTTTGTTAAGATTGYAAAGATACATTCAATGAATAGTAACATTCAACACACTGAAACGGCTATAATAAAGTTTCAGCCACTTAAAAGTCTAGTTATTCTTATTGCAAATAACCTTGGAATATTTGTTAGTTTTTATGGTGTTTGTAGTATAGATTCATATATTTGTCCTTACAAGTTAAGAAACAGTCTGTAGTAAAAAGAAAGTCATTAATCTGACGGTGTTTATCTGCTCACCTTACTTAGCTGACCCATGACTTCCCACAGCAAACTGTGAAGCATGGACAATTCTCTGCCCAGGTCGATGTAGCCCTCAAATCCTCCAGCGTTTCCTCCCGTGTCCATGTTGGAAATCTCATACAGGAACTGCTGCATGGAGCCCCACTCCATCTCCAGGAACTCGTTCATGAAATACATGTATTCTTCCTTGGGTCCAAATCTGAAAAATAAATAAATAAAAAACAATTATTACAAGAAGGGTGAAGACAAATAAGAAAAATGAAAAGAAAATGGAACAAAACCACATGCTGTATTTTCATTGCCAATATTAAACCTGATACTTATGCTGGCTGTTTGCCGTGTCACCATRATTTACCTAAATAACAATAATAAATTATGTATATTGTGAAAACAGGAAGCAAAAATATTMCATAGAGAGCCTTCCACCAAGACAGACAAAAGCTAAAAAGGTCACATATTAAATCATTTGTGAACTAATTCATTATCACAAATAAAAAACAACATTGTTTTGGTGATTACATTAGTTACCTGTAAAACACTGGGCTCTTTGGATGAGTTGGCCTGCTGCCATACTGGCAGTAGGTTAAGATGCCCACATAGCACTTAGCAATATGGCGGGACAAATTCTCACCTTGTAAGCAAACACTGACTTCTTTATTGTGAATAATTTCTTTATAAAAATCACATTCCATCACAAGATATTTAATAGAATGTGTCACATCATTGTACTTCATCAAAAGTTTTCAAACCAAGTTGGATAAATTTGCACTACAAACTTTAGATCCCTGAATCATAGGTGCCTAATAAGCCAGAAGAGTTTGTTGGAGTATTAATAAACATGTCAGCGAAGAGTTCAGAGTGAAAGCACAGAATGTGTCATAGCAGTGAGGCTCAGCGCTCACTGCGAGTGTGTGTGTGTGTGTGTGTGTGTGTGTGTGTGTGTGTGTGTGTGTGTGTGTGTGTGTGT
>NW_013952458.1:2138386-2160517 GCF_001266775.1 Austrofundulus limnaeus
GTGTGTGTGTGTGTGTGTGTGTGTGTGTGTGTGTGTGTGTGTGTGTGAGTAACAGCTTATACCCTCACACTCAAAACTGCAAGTCTCCATTTCCGCGACGACGCTCTGTGACATGCATCCCACCCAACAAGAGTGCCGAGCATCGGCAAATCTAAAAACGAACCGGACCCAATTAGCGCGCGAGGACGGGCGACGGCGAGGCACTCACTTGCTGAAGCTGGCCAGGTTCTGCATCACCTTGGCGATGAGCGTGAGCGTGCGCGACGTGCGCTCGGCGGGGTACTCCTGCATCAGGTTGAACAGGGACGGGGACATGATGGCTGGGCACATGAAGCGGAGGAACAGGGAGGAGCTGATGAGGCTGTCGGCCAGATCCTCACGTCCCCGCTCGGCACATCTGGCTCGCCAAGAGGCAAACACTTCCTTCAGCTCCCGGGGAAATATGCTGAAACATTAGCACATTTATTAATATGACCAGTGGCAAAGAAACAAAAATATRAAAGCTATAAAAATGTCTTATTTTTAGAATTACCCCCAACAGATCACATTGTTCAAAGTGAGAGTCTGACTATTTTATACTTCTGTTTAAACAGTCTGATATAAAGTTTTAATTGTTAACAATATAATTTAAAACCTTGATCATTTTCGAAGTGATGTTTTATTGAATATTTATTGAGTAGACCATCAGCCTTCATCATTAGAAATGGAGCACAGAGCTTGGAGAAAAGTGAAGGTCTTCATCTCGGCTAAATAAATAGCCAATTGAGAACCAGTTGTTTATTGCTTTTCATAGAAAACAGCCTTATAAACTATTTAATATAGGCCCTCATTTGGTTAGACATTAGCCTAGCCTGGACGAAGACTTCTGCTCTTGTTTTCATACTACATGCTCCAGTTCTGATGTTGAATACTGATATTACTGATAGCTGTTTAACAGAACATCCCTACAAAAAAAAAAAGAAAAAAAGACAATCCCTTTAATCTGTACACCTTAACATCCAAACCATTTTCAGTGTGAAGTAAGGACTTACCAGAGGGAGTTGATAATCTTGCAGAGTAAGAGTTCGCAGCACATACGCAGGTTGGCTTGGTGGTCGGCGAGGACTGATGGTGGGACACGCATGGGGTCCACCTCACAGTTCTCCTCAGACTCATATAAGGCTCGAATGAAGTCACCTTCCAGTTAGAAAACACAACTTTATTACATAAAACAACTAAAACCCATTCCCTTCCTCATGAATAGATAATGGTTCTCAAATACTAGAAAAGGTAACTGTTTGAAGGAAAGTTTATTTTTAAAGCTTAAAACTGTTTCTAATTGACTATGAAAGCACAAATTAAAGTGTGTAGACAGGAGATATTGTTGTCACTTTGATGTGAAAAACTGAAGCCTTGTTTTAATTATTTTAATGATTTAAACTTAAAGCAAAACGCCATCCAAAGCATYAGCACGATCATTTTCAATGGGTCCAAAACCTCAACCTTAACTTTTTTGGGGGATAATTTACTTCGAAATTGGTGGTTTTGCACCACAAATACATGCACTTAGGTGGCACATACTTTTTAGACATTTAAAGGGATTAAATTGTCTTTTGTRTGAGCTCTTTCTCCATCAAAACATGTCCCTAACAGTGAGCATCTAAGAACATGATTCATACTTCATCTGAAGGTTCCACATTCATTTGTATAAACTAAATGCAGAAAAGCTTTTCATGGAAGCTACCGGTTCGTGAACTCTATGTGATCCCTCAGAGTTTTGCTTGTCATTCAGTTTATTGTGACCGTCGAGTCTTTCAAAACCTGACTGGAAAGTTTTGCAAAAGAAGAAGACTGCAAAGAAACAACTTYGACAGGATTTAAATACTGTAAAACAGGTGTTGCAGGCCAAATGTAGCTGAATGGGACCCACCGTGGCATTTTATGTAGCCCGCGAGAGCTTCAAAGATGGATAAATGTCTTAAAATTGGTGTATGTTGTTTTAAAGCCATCATTGACAATAAACTACTGTACATCTCCCATAACGTATTCTTTTACCCAACAAAATTATAGCATCCCACCAGTAGGTGGAGGTGCTCAGGGTTCAAAAATATCAGGCAAGTTTGCTTCAGTGTTTAAAAGAGAAYGTTAAAATGTGGTTTCGATGCACAAAATACTACGTAGAGCTCAGTTATTTGTGGTGCTGAGTTGTAGCAATGAGGAGAGGAATGTGACATTTCCTTTTTAGTTGCAGTTAAACACAAAACATCGAAGTAAACTATTCCTGGTGAAGAAAATGAGTTTGACAATGCTGCTCTAAAACCTCATCTAAATTTGTTCAAGACAGGGCACTTCTGTATGGAATAAAGATAGTGTCAATAATGTGTCTTTATCACATTCATTCAGATTTTTGGTTTCCAATTTAAAAAAAACTAGCAACATCATATAGGTTCTAGCATGATTTTTGTAATTAGTCTTTATTTTTGCGCAATTTGATTTGACCTCATTGAGGCTTAAACACTGCGAAGTACAGTCTTACCTATAGCTTCCTTGAGATATCTGTAACCTATTAGTTTGAGGTACTCTTCCACAGCCTTCGTAGCGAGTGTGTTCTCCCGAAAGATCAAGTGCTCACGGTCCATGAATCGGTCCACCTCACACATCGCCATGTCTGACAAAAATTCCTGGCAAGACAATAAATCAAACTCACGGTTGTTTATTGAAGCGAGGCACATTCACTGTCTTTTAGAGGTGAACAACCTTAAAGGACGACAAAAACCTGCAGTTTGGTCTCAGTTCGGCTCGTACCTTTGTCTTCCCTGTACTTTGAAGGATGTGCACCAGAGCGAACGCCACCTCCTCTTTGCTCTTCACGCTCAGCAGCGGCTCCAGGACAGCGCACAGTGTTCGGTAGTTGTTGGTGATGTACTCAGCAAACTCCTTGTACAGCTCCATCGGGAGGATATTCATCGTCTGGTAGCGAGACTTGATGCGTAGCGATGCGTTGATCACTTTGGTGCTTCCAACGCCACCGCTTTTGGCCAGAACACTGGACTGTATCACCGGGTACCACTGCTCCACAAACTGCCGGCCCGTGATGCTGGATATCGGGATGCTGACAAGGCCAATGTATGTGCTTTTTTCCTACATTGCAAACACAGTTATTACATTTTTTTAACCTTTTTTTTTCTACAACAAAAATCATAGCGAAATCAAAATCTACCTTGCGTCTCTTTTTGTCCGTTTCCTTGTAGAGGTGCAATCGAAGGCTACGAATGGTAGGCAAATTGTTGAATTCAAAATGTTCTCCCCAGAAGACGGTGTCGGTGCGAGGTTTGCTGGTGGTGCGTGCATACAGCATGTCATCCAGGCACAGCTCACAATAGTAGCGCTTCTTAGCTGGAAGATCTCGGGCCTCAATGATCCACAACTTGAGCACATTTTCCACCCGTCTGCTGTTGTCCTGACAAAAATACAAGGAGTTCTATTACTGCATTATAACAGTCCTTATTTAAATCTGGCTGAGGTAAAATGACTGAACTCCGGATCGTTAGCAGCTTCTCAAAATGACTGCATTGAAAAATACCTTGTTAGGTTTGACAGCTCGCTGCAAATTTTCAATCCATTTGTCTCTTTCTGAAGCCGAACGGCAGGCAAAACATTTGGTCCCTGAATTTGTTGTTACCTGCAGACAGAGTGTCACATTTACAGATGCTCTTGGGTATTTCATCTATGGTTACAACTCTCAATGACGTCAGGAATGGATCTGTTTTTCAGCGAAAGTATAGGGAAACTTGAGACTGCAGCTAAATCAGAACGAACAAATTAATCTTTCTTTTCCAAGCAGCCAAGGAATACGAAAAATATTTTACTTTGTGTTTTATTTTACTTTGTCTACTTTATATAGTCTGTATGTACAGTGCATAAAATTAAAAGTACAGTTTTACAAACTACAAAACCCAGAGGCCTGTGAATCTTAAGCAGCCAGAACCCAAGAATAAATCTGCATTTTTGCATTAAAATCATGCAATAAACTGTTTTTAAGCTCTAATTAACTCATAGGTCATTGCATTTATCAAAGCTCCTAAAGAGGAATGAGGTGGCTTTGCAGTGGTGCCTGAAATGCTGCATAATTACTGTAAGATTTGTGTAAAGAATGTGGTTGATAAGTATAACCATAGGCAAAGGTGAAACAAATGACAGCACCTCAAAGCAGTACTCTTGTCCTAAAATGCTGGAGTGGACAGGCTTGATAATGGCATCTTCATCCAAAACTAGGTCTAAAGCTTCTGCAGCGCTGCTGGGGGAAAGAAGGGACTCGTGGGAGTGGGATTCTTTGAAGCTCTGCATCAAGCGTGTCCTGGTGAGAGAAGACGACATATAGAATGCATATAGATGTTTTCATAACACGAGTCACCGCAGCTCAAACACAACGTGTCATTTTTGACAAAGGCTCYCTTCTTTCGAGTTTTCACTTTTCCTATTTGCAGTTTTGGTAAATTGACTTTATGATGCAAAATAATCAGCCAAAAACAATATGGGCAAATATGCTGAGCGYTGTAGCAATTTTTGTGTTTTCTGCTGAAAAACTTTAGGTCCTGACACCCACATTGAGGTTACCTTAACACCCACCACCATCCCACCTAAATATTGTTGCCGGCCTTCCCATGGCAACAGCTCTTCCTGTCAGCAGCAGATTGTGGGAGCCAGGAGCAGATTACCGGGCAGTTTTACTCGGCCTTCTTCCAAAAAGAAGCAAAGAAGCCCCTCTAAAGTCATAATCTRAAGGGATATTAATGAGAAGAAGTARCATGACAGGAAAGAAACACAAAATGAGCAATATAAAATGAATATTTCAACATGACAACATTTACATGAAAGATGTAAAAAGACCCATAATTTAAGTGCCAGGTTACATATCTCTCTCTACATTACATGGCAGTTTTAAACTAGGCGCCTCACATCTTATTTTGAAAATATTACAGCTTTAGTCTTTTGGGTAAATCTTAAAATTTGTGTGATGCGCAATCGCACGCAACATCGCAATATTTTACAGTATCTTTCAACACACTGAGAATGTGTTAACAATGACTCTCAGCTACTACCCTACCAAATTGTGTGCAGTTTTTGTAAAAATTGCCAAAATTATAATAATTTATTCTGTTCATTAGCAGTGGCAGCCAGCTTGAATTGGGCTGACTCCCAGTAATTACTTTCTGAGAATTTCATTTAAATTCATCCACTCCTCCTTGGGATATTAACAGACAGACAGATAATTGAATTCAAATGAGAATYCTAGATCAACATACAAAATGTTACAAATAATATAGAGTTGTGGAAAGTGATGCAAAACGTGCATCATGCAAAAACAAGCTGGCAAATAATGGTTTGAGGGTCTTTTGTGTCTCTTGTGATGCAGGTGTGTGTCGCTCCTCTTGGTGAAGGGCGCTCACGTCTGTGACTTGGGGTTTGTGGTTTCATTATGTCCTCGTGTTCTCAGAAGGACAATGAAACCCCTCTTATGTCATCAAAACTCCCAGGAGCACCTTCATCGCTACAAAAGAGCCCGACGTCATAAAGACGCCGCTGAAGAAGGTCCAAGTGGGTCAGGACTGTTTGAAACAACGAGGAGGGGGTCGAGTTGGTCTGATCTCAAATGTTGGGACATGCTGAGATTGTGGTGCCGTTTGGGGAAAAGCAATATTTAAATTTGCTTTTACGCAAGAACTTGAAAGAGCTAATGTAATGTTGCTTAATACGGGGAAACAGTGTGAACTACTAACTCAGCTCTTTCACACACAACAAAAAAATGAAATAAATCAAAAGCAGGCAGGGAGAAATTACAGCATGAAGTAACCTTTAGAGGAGGTCAACTCCATCAGGAGGGACAGAAAAAAATGRCTGAATTGAAAGCAGAAAGGTAAACCGAGGTGAAGCAAGGTCATCAGAAAAGAAGCTTGTTGTTAAGACTAAGTGTGTTCAGTTCTTCAGGGCTTATAGGTGCTACAAAATGAGGTTGAATATAATCTAGAAAATTGATTTTTCCTGTTTTTTTTTTGTTTTTTTTTTTGAAGACAGAGTTAGAGGATATGGAGTACAGAGTTACAGTTCAATAGCAAAAAGAAATAAAAAGACAAACATCAAAGTGGTCAATTCTTTGTGAAATTCTACTCTGTTGACAAGTTAGACAAGAAAACAGAGAGGAGTTAATTTGTTCCAAATAGCAAAAAATTTGGAAATGATATTAAAAAAAACACTTTTGGGAAAAAAATCAAATTGAAAATATGGAATTTTAAGTTTTAACCCCAGTTTCGACAGCCTTRGATGTTTTGTAAAAGGTAAATAAAAAGAAAATGCATTGCTTCTCATAGCTCATAAACCCATATTTTATTTACAACCAACTATAGCAAACATTAAATATTTAGACCAAGACATTGCTTTTTTGGTGATTATCTGATGATGCTATAGATGACGGGATACTCAAGGACTTTTCAGTTTTCCTTTGAGGAACATTATTCTGAAATTCTGCCAGTATTTTTAGATTCAGTTGGCAGACTGGTGACTCCAGTTTCTTCATCTTTCGTCATGTCCTGAATGTTGGATGGTATCGATGTGATGGATACTTGAGTCAAAATGCTCCTCCGTCTCTTTCTTACTCATTCTCCTTACCTTTGCAGGCTTTTGTCCCAATTTTTCTGAGACGTGTCGCTGCCTTCAGAATCATAATTACCTTGTTTTTGTCTAAAACAAGAGAACCGCCAGAGACAAGAAGCTAATGAAGCTCCTGATAATTCCACGGGAAACAGGGTTTCGTATTGATCCGCTCTGAAGAAACAAACGACTTGCAGAATGCGGCAAAATGCTCTGATCAACCGAGAGGCTTGGCAGCTGAGGTGCAGCAGCTGCGGTGCAAAGCCGGAGCGTGGAGCTGGATGCTGCGGGTTTACAGCAAAGTCAACTTAACACCGCCGAGTGAATTAAGCGTGTGTGGGCCAAACTCGCGGCGGGCTGTGAAAGCAGCTGTCTGAGGCAGCGGTGGTTAGAGGAGAGAGCACGCTGATCTAGGCGGCGACTTAAACCTCAACATCATTTAGCTCCATCAGAGCTGCCCCCACACAGCTCATTTGGTTTTCATATAATTTGCTCCAACAGCTCAAGTCACAGCCTTTTCTTGCATCCTTCCCTGATCTCAGAGACTTGGACGTCCACACCAGCCCTAAATACGTCTATGATGCATCTCCTGCTGTGACRGAAAAGTGTACTGTCAGCACTACTTCTTTCTGTTTTTACTTTTACCCTCCTGTCTTTGTATTTCCCATAAGTGCATCRTGACTGGATTGTGTGAAGACTGCATAAAATTTTGAACACAATGCAAGCAAGACTCCACTGGGATGTGACCTCACTTTGAAATAAAAAACAAAGACAAAAAACTGTCACAAAGCTGCAAACATGCTGAAAAACAGGCCGACCTAATGACTGGAAACAGTGTAAAAGTGTGGAATGTTTTTGAAATTTTAGTTTAATTTGGTTTTTAGGTTTCATACATATTTGCCTTAAATGATTGTTATCAAAGCCAAATATATTAAAATATAAATCAATGAACTAAACTTAAACTTGGAATCTGTAAAACATATTTTAACACACTGATGTAGCCAAACATTCAAAATGAAATATCACCAAAAACATATTAAGTAACACAAAAATCTCAAAAAACATTATAAAAATAAATGGAGGAAATCAAAATGTATTGTTTCTGTTCAACAACCTAAAGAGTGTTTATTTAATATCTTACCTGTGGGAAAACTCCTTCAACAGACTTTGGAGAAAAATACAATTTTTCTGACCTAATTAACAGGAAAATTTTGTTTCATTTTTAAAACTGAAAAACAAAATTATTTCCTTTATTCTGTTTCTCTCTGAAGCACATCTCCACCTCTCCAGACTTTCTTCCGCCTGCTCCATACTTTTAATAACAAACCCAAACCAYATCAAAAACCCAAAAGATTCTCAGTCAAAGTTTGAACAAAAATGTGCACAACTATTTAATTTCCAATTCTTTTACAAAGTCTTCAGTTTGTCACCATCAACTTACTTCTCCACATCGGCGCTCCGAAACCTGGGCAAAATCATCTGTTTGAAGCTGCTGGTCCGGTCCAGTTTGGGCTGACTCTTTGCCCTCTTGATGGAACCCTTCAACCTTCGATTGAGGAAACTCTGAAGACGAGGAAGAAGAGGAAAGTGTCACGTGGATTTTTAGGACCTACAAGGACGTCAGTAAACCGGTGTGCTCCAACAGAACTGCCTGAAGGTTTAACGAACTCACCGGCTGCCGGAACGGCTGCGGAGTCGTGTTGGGGGGTGTCTCCATACTCGACTGTCTTACAGAGGCAAAACTTGCCCTGCGTGATTGGTCTGTGAGAAAGCAGGGTCAGACATAAACAACAGGGAGAAAATATTAAAAAGAAAAACATAAAATCTGAACCAACACAYCAAATACTTAAATATAGGTTTTACTAAATACTTAGTTTGAATGAAAGCATTATAACTGCAATGTATCTGCAAAACAACTAACTTTATATTAAATGTTGCTTTTGGATTTATGGCTGCTGATGCTAAATATTTTTGACAACTCGTGTCAAATCTGCTGCAATTCTCAACTTCAAAATAAAAGCATAAAACACTTAAAATACTTACAAAAAATAATTTTATGAACAAAAACCATTGAAAAGCAACATAAATCTTTAAAAATTAAACAGGTCTAAATGACATTTGTCTGGTGGCCTGCACGACTGAGGTAAAAGGCTAAAACATGAACATCAAAAAACATTGTTTTAATAAAACTCATTGATATGTGTGTGTCTAAATAGCATCATAAACCCAATGTGCATAGTGTTATAGCAGTGGTCCTATCCTGGTCCTCG
Organism: Austrofundulus limnaeus; assembly: GCF_001266775.1. Taxonomy (NCBI): domain Eukaryota; kingdom Metazoa; phylum Chordata; class Actinopteri; order Cyprinodontiformes; family Rivulidae; genus Austrofundulus; species Austrofundulus limnaeus. Next base: position 2,147,284 of record NW_013952458.1, read on the forward strand.
AGGTCCACTATCCTGCATGTTTTAGTTGTTCCCCKGCTCTTCAGCAGGTTTTCAAGTTTGGCACTTTTTTCTTCAGCWCAGGTGTGTCAAAGCAGAAAAACATGGAAAACATACCGAATAGTGAACTTCAGGGACCAGAATCGTGCACCACTGCTCTATAGTTTGCTCTAAAATTCAGTTACTTGTAAGGAAATAAAACATTTAAATTGATTTCGACCATTTATTTTAACAGGCAGGTGTAAAAGGCCTACAAACCCCGTTAGTCATAACGTGTCTGGAATGAATATTTGAATTTATGACCTGACTTTCACATCACTTTGAGGCCATGGATTGACTGGAATCCTTTAATTATATTTTCACAAGTTAACTATCATTTAGGTCGAAGTCATAGAGCCACATGGAGACAATGAATTGTTGTGAAGAGCACAACAGAACACAGACTAATGTATCTGCGAAGCAAAGCTCAAGCCAAAAAACAAAACCAACAACAACAAACAGCCCCTAACAAACAAACAAACACAAGAAACTGACAGAAAACTTTCTGTATCTGAGGTCAGTGGGGAAAAAAAGATATAAAAACTCAGCAGTACGTAAGACCCACACTCCAGTGAGTCATCATGAAACCCGCGGCTTTAGCCTGACTTTAGGCTAGCACAAACTCTGCAGCTCGGTGATGGATCTATAAAAGTATGAGCAACTATTTTTAGGTAATCTCAGCTGACACGTTCCCCTGAACGTCTAAGAAAGAGCAGGCTGGTTTACAGCAGCGAGAGGAGCAAATAAATTCTGTTCCATCGACATCTTTCATTTCATCTCCACTTGGTTTTGTAAAAAGCAAAACTCAAAAGAAACCTTAAACATTTTATCTACAAGCAGTTTCATATTCTGCTGTTTTGTTGCACGGGCAATTTGGGGAAATTTATGTCCTCTACATTCCTCTACAAGTGGAGCTTCCTCTTTTAAAGCAGCAGTTTTGTTTCCAAGTGCAAAACAATTCAACTGATGTTATGAAACAGCAATAAAAAGTAGAATAAATCATGTTGAAAGATCCAACTTATACAAGGTATATGGTATTTTTAGTCCAATGTCTTCAATAAAACTTGAATTTACTGTATAGTTCTTTTGTTGTTTTTTTTTTCAAGCTGGAAGCAGCAGCGATTATTGCCTTGTGTCACTGATTCACCAAAATAATGTTTTTTTTTTATCACTGCAGTTATATTTTTGTCCATGAACGATCCGCTAGGGGTATTTTTATTTTTTTAGAAGTTGCACATTACCCCGAGGAGCCGTTTTATCCTCTTTCCTTTTTTTTYCCCAACAAAGAAACAAGACACCCTGTCATCCTCTGATTTCTTCACTCCCAGCGCCTGTAAGTAGGCTACTCTCCAGGTTCTATTCTCAATCTCCCAGCTAATTGTTTGGTTTCCATGGAAACAACTCCAAGGGCTTGAAGTGTAAAAGATACTGGCACTGTAAGAGACGATAGAGGGGAGGGGAGGAAAAAAACCAACACAGAGTAACGTTCCGCGCAACCCGACGTGACGAGCGGAGCAATGGGCCAACCACGAGCGGGGGAATCTTCCTCAGCTGGAGGAAACGTTTCAGCTCTCCTGTTTGGTGTGTCATGTGGAGCTGAATCATAACACATCAAATCGATTCAATGACCCTGCAGAGAAATAGCCAGTGTCCTTTCCACCTGCCTYTAAAAACAGTCGCTTGCAATAATATGGGCGGGGGGTCTAAGTAATCGTGACATGTTAGAACACATGGATTTCTTCAGTTGGGCCGCTCTGGATGTAAATTGCTCTCAAGACGGAGCGTGTAGGTGGCAACAGCCTCTAGCTAGCTGTGATACAGAGAGAGAAAGACTGTGAGTGGGTGGTGGAGAAACAGACTCAACCTTTAGTAGAGCTATTAATGTAGATATGAAAACTTTGCCATCTTAAATGCTTAATTTTTTTCACAAGACCATTTTAAAAGAAACATTTTGATACAGAAGTATAAGGTGTCAGTTCTCCATCCAAAGCCGATATCAGACGTGATAGGGATGTGTATTAAGAACCTGGTGATATGATATACAGGAAACAGAAACACCTGGTTTTGACCACAACATCCCTTTCAGACACCTTCCTCTTGCGTCCACAGTTAATCCTGTTGGATGTGGTTGGTCCTTCTTRGTGGTATGCTGACATTACCCTGGATACTGTGGCTCTTGATACATCACAAAGACTTGCTGTCTTGGTCACAGATGCTCCAGCAAGACGTGCACCAACAATTTGTCCTCTTTTGAACTCTGGTATGTCGCCTATAATGTGTGCATTGCAATATTTTGAGCAAAACTGTGCTCTTACCCTGCTAATTGAACCTTCACACTCTGCTCTTACTGGTGCAATGTGCAGTTAATGAAGATTGGTCACCAGGCTGGTCCAATTTAGCCATGAAACCTCCCACACTAAAATGACAGGTGTTTCAGTTTCWTTGTCTAACCCATGTATATCCCGATACAGGGGTCACTGTATTGCGATATGTAAGCAAAGTAAAACATTGCCATTTTTTTTACAAAGATCCTAATTTCAAAAACCTGATTATAAATAGTGCATGGATGACATGATTATATTCCATTTATTTGTAATCAGTTAGAAGAATACTGAGCAAGCAGTTGTATTTCACATTTCTTCTTACAACATCCATGCATCATGCCTTAATGAGAAATCGATACAGTAACAGGAAATGAAACATCGCAATATTTCATTGTATCATTATTTTCTCACACCCCTAGCTGACGACCAGCATTCGCAAAGGAGACTTCAAAGTGTCTCGAAACATTCGCAGAGCTCCTCAATTAGAACATCAACTCACAGATTACTTAGTGATTGTTAAAAGGAATAGTATTGGTAAGTGTAAAGAAAATGTTCCATATCTATACAACCCATTCTCACTCCCAACTCATCACATATTAATAGATGAGTCTGCATCCAGTTTTGGACACGTCGGGTACCCCCCTCATGTCAGTTATTAATGAGATGAGACGGGGGAGGAGGAGCGCGTTGTCATATTTTTGAAAAGATTAGGAAATGTACAACAACTAACCATCCCAGACCCTAAACTGAACTTCTGTTAGCCCTATATCCCTGACCTCAGTACCTAAAACAAACCATTAATCCGGATCCCTCATATTAACCACAGACCCCCAACCCAAAGACCCCTACGTGGCGCAACCCATAAAAGCCACGGGTGGCAATGACTGACGCAAAGGGGTTACCTGACRCAGCAAAACTGAATGCAGACAGTTCCTGACCAAGTGTCAATATGTTGACGAGTCGGGATTGAGAACGTGTTGGTCTATACTGGTAAATGAAACTTCAAGCCAAAACAATGCAATGCAGAAACATCAAACTACAAGCCGTTTGCTTTAAAGAATGGTGTTCCAAACRTATTTGAAATTTTATATTGYACAATATACAATATAATACTWTTGTAAAATATATTGTACTGTWTATTATATTGTACTAGTGCCAATCMATCTGTGTGGTTCTTCAACTCAACAGGATGCAAAGGATAAAGGTGTTCTACTTGAGTCAWRCTGACAACTTTTWTTTMTTTTTCAACAATCTTGACCAAATGGAAATGTCTATTTGAGGTCAGAGTCTATAAGTTAGCTGAATGTTAGCTATCTGGGTGCAAATATCCTATAGGCAACACTACTCACTTTTCTGCATCATCTAACAAAAAAGAGCACCATTCTGTAACATTTAAATAATATACACTCATTAGAAGCAAAGCAAACCAGAAGGTAAAGAAAGTACAAGTATGCATATTCTAAACACTGATTTTAAAGTAGCCAAGATAAGATATTTCATCAGCATCAGTAGAGAAATGTAGCAAACCTGACAAAAGCAACAGGTACCTATTCTCTGGCAAACACACTTGATAAAAACACAAGCCCCGAGATTCTATGTGAACAAGTTTTCACACACATTATCCAAGCTGTTAACAGGCTCCCACAGTTTTGTTTGTTCAGAAGATTATTATGCAGTTTGTGTTCTCTGGAGGACACAACTAACTTAAAAAAACGATATTATGGCCCAAATTCCCACAGACAATCCAAACAGAACATCAGCTGCATGCATCAGTGTGGTGAGGTGATAATAGACACAATGTCTGTGTTTGTTGGAAACAAAGTAAAACACAGTGGGAGCTCAACTTTAAAGGTAAGTTGGATTTTATCGCTGTCCACAACGTTGATGTTGCGCTCCAGTTCGATGAGACTGTTTCCAGTAAYGGATCACGCACAGGATCTTGTTGCGACTGGTCTGCAGCATCCGACAACAAAGAGCCTTCAGTGACTCACAGACAAGCCTGCCGGGCCAGATGTCACATTCATGTCATATGGAAGTCGCCKTAATTGCCATATTCCAGCTCGTAAATACAGATCATGATGACAACAAACCRGCAATTACGGAACAGGATTTTGTTCTTTTTCAGCCAATAAATAAGTCAAGAACAGAACCTTATCGCTGGTGCTCTGATCACACTTTACACCTCAAAACCAGCAAGAGCCAAAATGAAATCTGTTTAAATTCAAGAAGAGCCCAATATTAAACCCAACTCTAACTGTAACTAAACCCTAACAATCCTACTGTGTCGTTTCCGGATGCCAAATTTTGCTCAACAGCTAAGAATGAATTTTCTTCTTAATGTTTTTTTAATAATCCCTGAGAATGATGATGAAYTGATTCTGGTGAAGATCAACACCGACACCCGCCTCTGCTGTCCTTACACTGGGAGGTTTGACAAAAAAAATTTCCGCTGAAATTCAACAGCTAGAAAAGCCTACTGGTGATCAGATTCTCTCCCTCTCTGTCCATTTTCCCACCAACATCTGGTGCTGCAACACTGACAGGACATAAATAAGCTGTCTTGTATGGTTAGTTTATTATAAGTRCCACAGATCCCTGCTGTTAGGTGATGGGAAGTTTCTGCATTATTTGTGTTTTACTAACGTAATGTTTAATCAGTTTGAGGGGGTTAAACTTAMCTGTTTTCCTCAGCTAAGAGAAACCTATCACTCAGCTCAAAACAGAATGATTTTGAGGCTCAAATATACATTAGTTTTTTTTAATTACTCATGTTTAATTGGGTAAGTATTTAGGGTTTGTTTGTTGTTTTCTTACAAAACCTCAAAAAAGTTTTTTTTTTCAATAAACCGAGGATTGTTGCATATTTGTTTAAAAGATCATTGAACTCCAGATTTAGATATTTTGTTAGTTACTTTGAATAGTGTAATGAGAAGGCTTGGTGCCACATTTGTAAGGAACATGCATTTATRCAGTAGCGCTRAGTATGTGGGTTGTGCACATAAAMAAAATTGGCAAATCTTMTCTGCCAAACAGCTTATTTTGTTGTTGCTATTTACACTTATTTTGARTTTCTGGTACCCCCRGGTGCTGCCAATCAGGTGCCCAGAAGCAGTGTTACAGCAAAGAAATAATCTACCAAACACAAATTTATTACTTTTTGTGCTAAGAAAAAATAGTAGCMTTTACCTCATCAATCCAGACTTACCTAAACTCTATTTTTCCAAACGAATGTTGTTAGAAGAGCTATCCACAGCAGGAAAGATATTAATAGYGTATGATTTTTCCACAGAACACTACTTCAAAAAAACTCTGAACTATCCCTTAACGAAAAGAGACTACAACACAAATCTAACATTGTCATCTCACATATAATCCTCATCATCTATGGCCACAAAACCAATGAGTTTAACTCATAACAGTACAAGTCTGTGCAGAAAGTTCCGGTCATTCTTATTAACAGTGAGCTGTCGAAACAATCAGTATGACTGACAGGAGAAAAAAAACCTTGTCGCATCAAACTTCACGGCTCTTTGACAGGCCGGCAGCAACACCCCAGGAGGTTTGGCACGGTTTTAAGCATGAACTGTGATTTACAAAACACAGAATGACACCGCAGATGCCAAATTGCAAAGAGACGCTGYAACCATGTAGAGTCTGAAATGGAAAGACGTCACACTGCGTGGAGTCTGATGCGTTGAAATTTTGTTGTTGTTTTTTTTAAAAAAGGAAAACAGAGCTTTTCAGTGGAGTTTACAAAACCTTTTTTAACCTCAGCATATGCATTTGCACCGAAGAGATAATGGCCCTAACAACGTAATTATTCCTCAACTGGAGATGTTTACACTAAATAGATACTCGGGATTTAAAAAGTTGTGCTTGTGACTGGATTTCGAGCCACTCTGATGCTATGTTTAGCAGCAGCACCGTAATGAGGTGGATGCAAGGCGCGCAGAAGAGGCAGAGTTGCAGGATTTAAAGGAGGAGGTGGGTGGAGTGGGGGAGGAAGAAGGGGCAGTGTGGGTGCGAGGGAAACAACCTGCAGTCGGCGCCTAATCTGACAGATATTTGGTGATGTAGTCAAGGTAAACATATATATTTATTCACCACCATTCTCTGAAACAGGGAGGCACAACGACAGAAACATAAACAACCTGAAGTTGCGCTGCATCACGTGTGTTTTTCCAACATTCCTGCCGTTCTGCTCTGCCTTTGTGTAAAAACTAGCCAACAGTAGTGTGGCCCAGTTACCATAGTTACACGTTCACAGCTTGTGCACTTCTCTACATCAAACTACCTTCATTTCGACTAATTCATTTAAGAAGCGTCATTGCGCCACTTCTAAGCGCGCAGACCCAAATTAAACAGCTAAGAAATGAAGTTGTGGAGGTTAAAGGGATAGTTCAGATCTTTTGTGGGAAGATTCTGAACATTCCCTGAGGATTTTTCTTTTTTTTTTTTTCATAAAAAACTATATCCATACTGCACCAGCAGGTGGCGACAACGTCAACATTAACAATGTATCAAAATAATGGGTAACAACTGCAGCTCGTTTTACCAAAATCATTTATTATTTTCCTTAAAGTTACTAACATTTTTAGCACAGAATCAAATTATTTTGACAAATGTATCTTAAAGTAAACATCAGATTTTAAAAAACTATAAACAGCTTCATTGTTTTTGTGGTTTCTAAAGCACAACGTGACACAACAGCTACATATTCAACTCTCAGAGGCTTCATATTAAAAATCTACATGGACAAACCAAAAGTGAGGGGTTTCAAAATCTTCACTTTAGGCAGCTTTTCTAAATGCTCAGTTCCTAAAACGCTGTTTTAAAACAAATACATGGTAAAATGACAAATAGCAGCAACAGCAGCTAGCTGTAGGCACTTTCGTTGCACCTCCAGTAGGACAATCTGAATTTATATGTTGGAATAATTTTAAAAAATAATCTGCAGCAGAAAATAGCACTAACTGGAACAGCTATGAGTTTTATGAGATTTTGAAGACTGAATCTACAACAGGTAAGATATTCATTGTTCAAAACTTGTCCACAGAACCCCACATCCAAATATCATGTTCATGTTTCCTATGAAGACTATTGTCGTTTCACTAAAATCTGCCTAATTCTCAAAGTACAATTTATCTCCAGTACCCAAAAGCTGCAGAGTACTTTTGCTGAGTTTAAATGTTTGAAATAAAACAACAGTTTCCTATGCAAACCATAAATGATTTCCCTAGTTCCTGGAGGTAATAGAAAATGCTGTTTTCATTTGGGGTGTGTGTGGAGGGGGGGGAGAGACCCTGGAAATATCAAAGATGGTTTAAAAGGCAAATGGCACCATCAGACTGAGAGGATGTCAAAATAAGACACTTGGAGTGTGACAAAGCGAGGGTGAGCAGTGCTTCAGCGGGCATAAAAAAATGAATAAATTCTCAATACACAGAGGTATTTTTGTCAGCGCTGCTCAAAGGACTGAAAAGCCATGACAGAAATAAAGCACAACTGAGACGACTGCATTTTAAAAACCTGTTCACTGACCATTGAAAACAGAGAGAACAGCAGCCTAACAGGGGGTTGGGGGACATTTAAAGACATGGATAACAGAGAAAAACCTCAGCGGGCCACAGCAGACTGGAGACAAGGCTGAGAAGCGACACAAAAAGAACTTGACAGTGAAGAACTGGTTCTTGGCTAGACCGACTCACTTGGCGTTAAAACTCCAGGTCCACCACAGCAAACCTCCGCTTGACCAACCAAGCCAAACTGACCCTGATGTGGCAGCCACGTCTTTGAAGATGTGTCCATGCAGCTACAGATACAAGTAGAGTTTTGTGGGGTTTAGTTTGTGACACTCGTAAACCAACCGCAGCAAGAAAACAAGAAACACCACCAAAATCTGAAAACAAAACTGGACAATTACAGATAGTGTGGTCCTTTGCAAAGTGATGCTCACTTGATCAGTCATAGACCACAGAGGGTGGAGAAAAGGGCAGAGGTCTGTCCAGGATAAGTTGATGATGAGCCAAATGAGAAACTGTTTTTTTTTTATCATTGTTGAGGCTTATAAAAAATATTTTCTCAAAACCAAACAACCTTGTTTGAAAGAACTCTACATGAGCTTTAATTAAACCTTTTGACTCTGGCAAATTGATACATTTGCACCATCTGCAAATATACATACAGTTAGTGTTGCTAAATGTACGGGGTAAGTCAAAAGTCATAGGACACCCTTTTATTTCAGAAACAAAAGGGAAAACAACATGAACACCTTCTCACTGTCATATATGGGCACTTGGTCAGGCTCCCTCTTGTCATTAGTTGACACATTGGTCTAGGTTTTTGATTAGGGGCTGTGTTTAAGTTTAGGGTTACTGGTTAGCTTTAAGTAATAAGGTCACGGTCTTTGCAGCAAACAAAACAAAAAATGTAGAGGTTTAGCCTTCCTTCACACCAGAGTGTCTGTTTTAGGGAAGTATTATTAAAAAACTGCCACTCAGTTAGCAATTAGCCTTTACCAGATGAAGACTTTTGCCCTTTTCTCCATACTCTGTGCTCCATTGCTAATGTTGATAAAGTATTAATTATCGATAACAGACCATCACTTTAAAAATGACTAGACTACCCCATTTAAACAAAACGTGCTTATTAGGATTTTAAAAAACAGGTTTTAGATGCAATGTTTTTCTCCCACTTAGATGGATAAGAGCATCCAGAAAATTCTCATCAGGGACTGACCTCAGGAATAAGCAAATGTTTAGTCAGGAGCACAAACACACTCATATAACATAATGTTTTGGTGCAGGAGGTTCTTCTAYATGCAGCTTATTGTAGTTGCCCTTTATAGAGTTCCAAGCTAAATGTCACAACGCTGCTCAACCACAAGCTGCTGCCATGATTAATTGATAAGCTTTCCTACAGACGAATCAGCATTTTAAGTCAAGTCGTGTTTGTGTCTGCTGAGAAATACTCCTCTTTAAATGGAGAACGGTTCGATTTCCCACTGATAAATGCCTAAAATAAGTTATTTGTCTCCCGCCTCTGTGAGAAATCGGTTAACATGATAATGGCAGTAAATGTGGGGTCTTTTCTTTATCTAATAGTGGGCGCAAAATGCAGGTTTTAAAATGCAGAACTGAACCAAAACTGTCTCCCAGAATAGATGTTACCCTAATCCAAATGTTTTAAACTTTCCACTGACAGAAAGGGTCTCAAATTCTCTACAGCGAAGGTCAAACATCCAAAACATAGAAGAAGAAAAAAACTGAACTGAGTGGAGGTGGGTAATATTTTTCCTTTCAGCTTTAGTGAACACAGAAAAAGTCAAGGATTTGCTTCTATTTTACAGAGAGAAAAGCAACRTGTGAAACAAAGATGTGAAAAAATATTTTAAAAATTGTGGTTTAACAATTATATTGAGATTACTCATAATTTGTGTTTCTTTTCAAAATAAGCATTAGAGGCTATAAGAAGAGGTTCAAGATGGGTTTGAGATACTGACTTTTTGAAGGATGTTGCACAAATTGTTTAACATGTTTAAATCTCACACAGTAGGACTCTTGTCTCGAGCAGACCATCACACAATAGAAACATTTTGTCACCAAATTAACCAGTAAAACAGATCCTTTTCCAAAAYGAAAATAGCATAAAGAAAAACCAAAACAAGACCCATTTCAGGCAGCGAAGTGAAAAGGCTTTTGTCACCTTAATGTTTTTCTTTTTCCAATGTGTTGCAGGGCTGAAACGCATGAATAAATGTATATAAACTAAGTCATAAAACTGTTAAGAAAATTCATGAAATACGCTGGGCTTCCTCTGCTGTCTGCACAAAATCAGTCAAATAAGTAAGAATCTCTGTTTCTCATAGTTGTTTAGTGACAACATGAACAAGTTAAAGTATCTGTGGCATCAATTCTTTGTAATAAATATGAACAAATTTTTGGAAAGATAGCATTGATAGCATATTGCAAAAATAATTTAATGTTGCTGAGATGAACACTTGCTCAGATATTTGCATAAGAAGTAACAGGAAGTGATGTCAAAGGGGAACAAAACGTGAACAGAGTGTTTATACAACAGCTAGCAACACAGACTGCAGAGAAGAATCTGTTGTTTCTTTGAATTATTTTGAGTCTCTATCAGAGAGATGAAGAAGAGTCAGAGTTTAAATACTATTCTTTCAGTAAAAAAACAGGAAGTTCTTTTTATTAAAGAGATCCCCTTTGATGTCACTTCCTGTTTCCCTTTTGCTGAGCCAAGTTCAAAAGAAAATGTGCTCGTTATGTGAAAAAAACTGGGTTAAAATGTGTTTTATGCTAAGTTTCTTAAATATAAAAATGTTTTCTCTGACTTTTTGTGCTTGAAGGATATGCATGTCACAGCCTCTTTAAAACCTGAGTTTGACTTTTATAGAAATCTGCACTTCTTAGTGTCTTCCTTCTTTTCTTTGAGAGCATGAATAATATCTAAGTGCAGGAAATTGGCCTCTAAGCTTCACCAAAAATCGCTTTTTTTCCCTAAACCTGGGCAATTCCACCTCCGCCTTTAAGCGTTTTTTTTTTACTTTTAAAGATAAAACACAAATTTCTGTTTTCTTTTAAAAGCCTCTCTTTTACCTCAACTCAGTTTGTATTCTTGTTTTCGAAGCTCCTGCACAGTTTCTACACCTTTGAATAAAGAAAATGGGGTTTTTATTTGTTGTTTTTATCTTTAATACCAATGTGTTAGTAGAAGTGCAGGCGTTTGTGTGATGCTTTTTTAAACGCCCCGCTGATATCCTGATGACAAAATTTACATCAAACAATCCTTAAGGTCCCCCATGTGTTAGATGAGATAAATAAGAGGAGAGGGSTTTATCTATAAGTGAGGGTGATGGGGTGTTTTGGAGGAGGAAAATGTTTGGGAGGGTAAAGGATTACTGGTGAGGTTTTTWAAAAAAAATGAAGCCAGTGGAGAAATTATGGCCTAAAGCAAAGGAAAACATTTTTGAAGGAATCGAGTTCATTGAAGCGGGTCTCTACTTCTTTTTTTTTTAGAAAAAATTCAATCAGATTGACAAAGCCTTTCTGTCCTTGGCAGAAAGATAAAGGCCCATCCATGCGTTCCACCGACAATGGCTGAAGAACGGCTGTCAGACTCCCAGCTGACAACTGTCACGGAGCGGCAAGGAGTCCAAATCCTCAACAGTTCGCCACGAAACAAGAGAGATTAATTTATGTCGGTGATTCATGCATTTTTATTGCCGCTAAAGCAACAAAATAACTCCACTAAGAAATGTATGAGACACGGATAGCTGTTCTAAATGGAGGAGGATGAGGAAATCCGGCGATGGGAGGAATGAGTCAGAGTGAGCCGGACTTATCTTGTTCCATCATAAGAGCAGCCTCAGACGTTTTATTACCAGAAGCACTTTTCTCTGCACTGCACTGTTTTGGGGGGTGTTTATTTATTTTATTTTATTTATTTTTTTGTGAGGGGGGTTAAGATAGAAAAGCCCACTGTGTGTAATAATAGCTGCATAATGGGGCATGAAGACAGAGGCCGTACACAGATTCCAAACATTAACTAAATCTAATGGCAGCTGAGATGAAGGAACACTGTCACAGCAATGAATAAATAATTCACTGCATGTAAATTCTGTGAGATATCACATCTGGTGAAACAACTGTTAGCAAAAGGGCTGCGTTTTTTCCACAAAATTGCTTGAAACGTCAACTTAATACTGTCATAAACTGAAACAAATCAAGAAGCTCTAATTTTCTCTTTTGTCTTGATACAAGAAAATCACAGAATCAGCTCTTTAATGGGTAGCCTAATCCAGCAGCCAGAACCCCTCTGGGGTCTGTGCACGTGTCTGTGTGCAGAGACAACTAATTAATAAACWCCAGGTATTGGCCCAACAGCACAAAAGACTGGTTGCTGCCATCAAACAAGTCTTTGCAGTGATTTCACCTGAAAGGAGAGGTCAGATCTTTTGAAGTGTAGTTTTATGGAAAGGTGATGAACAGTTAATATCTTACCTGCTGTAGATAGTTATTTAAGCAACCTCAGGTTGGAGAAATGGACAGAATGAGATGAAAACTACTAAATTTAGTGAGCCCTAGACACCAAAGTGGATTCATGTATACATTTTGTCAGGTCTTGCGGGTTAATCTGGCTTAAATAAAAGGACATTTTTGCCAGAAGTGCTACAGCTAGCTGTTCCTGTTGTTTACACTGGCAAAACAAACAACAGAATTCATATAAAAATAAATGTGTATTGTGGATTATTATCTACCCTTAGCTACAAGTTTGACACTTTTGGTTTCAGTAGTGGCAGCTAGCTGTAGCCTTTCCAGTGGAGCCTGAGGCTTCTAACAGGACTGTAACATATTGCAAGACACAAGCTGTCTAAAATTTTAAACAATGGCATTTGCATGAAACTTTAATTATTATTTTAAGACAGCAGTGATTCGCTTTGGTTTTGGTCCTGGGTTAACCATTAGCTTGTCAGCCTTACACAACATCATGAACTTCATATGTGGAAAATCACATTATTTTAACTATAAAAACTTGTTCATTTTGCCATAATTATCAAGCACTGCCTTTTATAAAAGAGTTTCAAAATAAAATCATCTTATAATGAGATTTAATTAAACATTTTTGGTCAAACCTTGTAAATAATTTGCATGTTTTCATGCAATACCTGTTAGTGACTGACGTATGCTTTAATGATGAATCAGACAATAGCATCACATTTATCTCAATATTTGTAAAGTGGACTATGTTATGGCTATTTTTGTGTTGCTTAAAATGAATCAGCTGTGACAGCAATGTTGTAGATGCACATCTAATAAACATTTAATGACATTATATATGTATACATATATATATAT
>NW_013952458.1:2163307-2166397 GCF_001266775.1 Austrofundulus limnaeus
ACACACACACCGTCTCACCTGTGCGGCAATAATGTGTCCAAAAAAAAAAAAAAAAGAAAGGAAAAAAAATAAAAACAAGCGCCTTTTCAGCTCAGTCCATCACTGACCGAAGCTCTCCTCTCTTGCCTCTCCTCTTCCTCAGCTCTCTGCCCTCCAACTCTGTGGAAATCCTCGGTCCCAATGCAGCTGACTCGAAGAGACTCTCCTCCAGGAGCGGGTTTTGTCATCTTAATTGTTTGTTCCGGGCGCTGCGTTTGGTCACAGCTACAGCGGTTTAATCATGGTAAGAAAAAAAAAGATGGGGATTGCGGAGATATGCCAACTCCAACCTCCAATGCGCGCTCCCAAATCTCCACAAGCATCAAGCTCAAAATCCCTTTTTTTACGTGCAAAATCTAAAAAAAAAAATGTGCTGCAGCAGAAATAAATAAATGTATGCACATATAAATATTTCGTCCTTGATCGGGAGATTTAATCTCTTGGTGAGCGTCTGTGGTTCAATCTGGCGTGGCGCAACGACATCTCCATAATCCCAAAGAAAAAGAAAGAGAGGAATGGTAAATGAAGAGGTGGATGATGGGCCGGACCGACGCGATGCTGAGCTCCTGAAGTCTGTCTGTCACACCTCAAATCCTGGTTTAGATGGTGGATGGAGAAGGTGGCTCTGCCCGGAGGGGCGGAGATACTGGACGGATTCAGAAACCAACGCCTCCAAAAAGCGCCAGAATCCACCCAGCGCCGAACCATCTCTGGAGTTTTAGAACATTAAATAAACGACATGGTTGATGGACTTAGATAGATCATCTTGTCATTTATTCAAATTAGAAGATCTTGAGAATTAAAAAGGTGTTACAAAGGTTTTCTGTAGACTTTTCGTTCATTTTTAATCCAGATAATTGTTACTTGCTTATTAAGCCAGGCGTGCCACTAAGGGGACAGACAGGGTGGCAAAGCCCCTACTTTATATTAGTTCTGACCTCCCCCCCCCAGCTGCATCTCACAGTAGGGTTGTGCAAAATCATATTGTGTGCATTTCTTCATCAAAAAAAACTTCCCGTGATTATTTTTTGCCACTTGATGATTAATGCGATTAATGCCACCAGGTTAACTGGAGATTTCCCCCATTAGTCCACTCAATGCTCCTCTCTGCTTCAAATATAACAAACTTTTTTTAAAGTTCTGTAATTTATTTATCTTAACTCTGGTTAAAAATTTGATGAACAGTCTGAATTCTGTACTTAAATTGGTCATGTGACTAAGGCATGCAGGGGTCCAGACACTGCAGGGGATTCATTGTCATATGAATCGTCATCAGCTTAATACTACAATTATAACCGAGATTTTTTTTTTTTTGCCAATGTTGCCCAACCTTACCCCACAGACCAGACAGTCACATGGTGGAAACAGAGATGCCTTTTTTTTTTTTTTTCATTTTTACTGGTCAACTATGGCTGTGGTTCCCAACCTTTTTTAGACTTGTGTACCCCCTGAGTCATTTTGTTATACCACTAGTACCCCTTCAGTCAAAAGTAATGATGATACTCCAAAATTACAATGTACTACATCTGATTATTAAATGAAATTGATTTATTTTACCTCCTAGAACATTTAATTCTCAGGCATTTTATTGTTTTCAATTCAAATTAAACATAAAGATAAAAATGTTGCCTTGAAAGTGAATAAGTAATTAAATAAATAAACCAGATAATGGCAGGTGCAGAAAACAGCAGCATCCAAAATACACTGTATTGTCCAAAATACGTCAGAAACTCGCCCAAATGAGCAAATTCTGAGAGATTCTGCGTTTTATACTGTGTTGATCCTGAGATTCTGTCTGCAAATTCCACATTGAGGAAATCACAGGGACCAATCTCAGTCCTATTGTCATTTTTTATTTATTTATTTTACACATCTGGGAAATTTTCCCACATACTCCCTGTAAATTGCTCGCGTACTCCTGGTTGGGAATCATTGCTGTCAACAATGTCCAGGACTGAATGAACAGTCCGAAGTCCTGAAAGGGCTGGAATATTTAAGGACTTTAGACAGAGTGAAGGGCTGAAGGAACTGTCCAAGGTCCTGAAAGTGCTGGAATGTTTCAGGACTCTAGACAGAGTGAAGGGCTGAAGGAACTGCCCAAGGTCCTGAAAGTGCCGGAATGTTTCAGGACTTACAAAGGCGCTCTTTTTTAAATTAGGGGCTAACGACCCCTGGGGGTACAAGAGGGTGCTAATGGGGCCTCAGAAATCTGGAGAGAAGACAAGGAAAAAAATACAAAAAATAAAAAATAAATCTAGCTTTCAGTTCGGTTGAAGTAAACTCTGGTGTGTTTTGAATATGAATGCACTACAGTTCAAACCAAAACAAACATGCGTGTCTTGTGCTAGAGGGAGGGTCTTATGGTCATTTGCCAAAGACAAAAGAGAAGACCTACAACAGCTGAAATATGATGTCACTCCAAATTTGTTTACATTTTGTGAAAAGGGAAGTTGTGCTTAATGTCTTGGCCTGTGGTTTCCGTGTAATTTCTTTTAGTGGTTCTTGGTGCAGCACCCCCACAGGTAAGGAGGTGAAAGTGAACTGTCTGCACCAGTTGAAAATGTAACAAATGTTAGAATTTTGGAACCCAGTTAAACTGAATCCACCCTCGGAGAGGAGAGGACACATGTCAATGAGCTGAACTGTCGTTTCTCAGGCTTCTGTATCAAGTTCAACTGGATGTTTTCCCCTTAATACTGGACTTTAATAATTGACTTAAATATCATTTTAGGCCTGATGTATATTTTGTCCTTCACTTGTTCATTTTCTTGCATTTTTAAGCACTCTGTGCAACACACTGTCATAGTTTAATATGGGGACCAGAGTGAAGTTCTTTTAAAAAGGTAAAAAATAATTAATATCTTTGAAAAACCTTTGGAAAACTATCTATTGATCAGAACCACTATAAAAGACGATGAAAAAGTCTGGCTGCTTGGAAGCAACATGTAAGCTTTTGCACAGGATCTGATTTTTTCATAAACTTTGATTTAGCCATTTGAAAACTGATGCTCATTAGTTTGGGAGACTAAGCATTTTGTCTTTATATATATA
>NW_013952458.1:2166882-2172457 GCF_001266775.1 Austrofundulus limnaeus
TATATATATTTAATAAAATAAAGACCACTCTAACTTTAAGAAAGTTCTGCCCTCAGCAGCCTAGAAGTTGATTTGGCAACAAAATGTGAAACAAATGAAGTAAAATGAGTCATCCTGTAGCAGCAGACACTTTGGATTTCTGATAACAACATCCCCAGGGTGCTTTAAAAAAAGTCCCAGGCTCTCAGTCTACACATACGGGTTTGTGGTGAGTTCATTTCACATTTGGAGTTTGGGAATAAGAACTTACAAGCAGGACTCAGGAGCTTCTTTAGAGCTGAACACAATTTCTAATTAATTAGAAATAATTCCTGCACATGTAAGAGCGTTGTATCAATGATCAAAACATATACACTTATCTTTGACAAATCCTTTCCTCACCTGCAGGGTGACAGACATTTGTTGATTATTATTCATTGAACATAACGTTAATCTACAGCTGCAGTGTTTTAGCTGGAGTCTGGCTTGTTCCATTCACTTCCAACCAGACAAGTGACAAAACCAACATCGCATAAAAACACCGAAAAGCACTAATCCCATTTGAATTCATCCTGAAATGAACACAGGGGTCATCCAACAAGGATAAAACTCACATTTGAGTTCAAATGCAATTGGTTTCTGCTACAAACCAACAAACTACAAGGCCAATTAGTTGCCTCTGATATCTGCATTATTTACGCTTATTTTTAGAGGATTTCAAAGAGAGCCACACAATGCAGCCTCCTCGGGCGGATTACTTACCCTCCTAACACATGAACCAATATTCATGTGTAAAATCAGCTCCTTTTATCTATTATGAGGTCAGGGTCTTGTGAGGACAGCAGGTGAAGTGGTCCTTTTTCCACTTTTAGTCCTGGCTGAACTATAAAGGTCATTCACTTTCATGTGTTTAACTTACAGGTCTGCAAGTTTAGTTTAATGAAATATTCAGGTAATAAACTAAACTCATTAAAAGTCTGATGGGTTTTGTTCCTGTCCCTTGAAAACAAAAACTGTCCACGTGGGCACAGATGCACGGAGGCAAATGTAATTTTTCTGTTTTGATTTTTGACGTCCGCCATGTAAACATGTTACATAAATTGCATATTGGTAACTGTCAAACCCTCATCGTGTCGTGGATCAGTCCATAAAACAGTGTTACATAAATCCCTCAGGAACAATTTGTGACCCCTGATAGGTAAACATAATGTGACCATGAAATTATTTTATTTACCTTTTGTTTTAATGGTCAGAATAAAAGCTTAGTTTGAAACTAAGATTATCTTGTGTTGAGAAATGACTAATGTTTTTTGAAAACCAATAAAAATGGCACATTTTGTTGTTTGGATTGCACCAGAATCCCAGTTATTTTTCTTGAATAGACTTGTATGACTGTATAACACATCATGATGTTATCAGTCACTTGGACAATTCACCTACACTGCCATAACTAATATGCAACTTCATATACATTCATTTTTGTACTGTACTTTACAGTGTATATATGTATATAAATATGCATATGTGTTTATGTATATGTGTGTATGTGCATTGCTATATATCATGTGTATATTGTGGGGTTGTTTTTGTTTGTTATCTTTTTTATTTATCTTTCATTATTCTTCTCAGACTCTCCTGTATTAAGCTGCAGTAATGTGCAAATTTCCCCATTGTGGGATCAATAAAGTTTTATCTTATCTCTTATATGATCTTTTTTATGTTTGAAAAATCAAAAAAACACATAGCATTTTATAGTTGTAGCTGCGTTTGACACAGAAAGTACAGGTTGCAGGGGAAAAAAGACCAAAACAGCATCAGAATTGCAGAAAAAGTCAAACGTCCCTTTATGCTGCTGAGCCTYAAACTCTTTCCCAGGACAGTGGATGAATATTACCGTGTCTGAATTACACCAAAAATATAAAGTGGAAATGACACATCCTTACTCTTTCACTCACAGTTCTCACTTCAGTCAACAAAACACACACACACACACACACACACACACACACACACACACACACACACACACACACACACACACACACACACACACACACACACACACACACACACACACACACACACACACACACACACACACACACACACACTTAAATCTCCATGGAAACTGATAAAAGAATAGCCTTTGTGCAAAAAGAGGAGACTGACAAAGCAAAACAAACACAAAAAAAAACCTATCTGAATTTATGGAATTAAAGCTTTAAAAATTACTATTAAGATGTTTTTTATTTCAATGAACAGATGTAAAAGTAAATGTTAATCTCAAACTATTTTTTTTCTGAATGACAAACCCTTCCGAGTCGATCCGAAGGAATGAAAGTTGATGCTGCAGATAGAGCAGAGAGGAGGCTGGGCAACAGAAGAGAGAGTTGGGTGGAGGAGGAGTGGTGGTGTTGGGTGTGGGGGGGGGAGACAAGGGGAAGGAGTACAGCACCAAGTACAGCATGGTACACCACCTACACTCGTCTCCATGGCAACTGCCACACGAGAACGAGTGATAATGCAGCTCCCTCTCTTCCTCTTCTGCACACTGTTCAGCTGGTACCATATGCAGTGTGCAGTATGTGGGAGACAAAGCCTCCCCTGTCCTGTTGCAGGAGATTAGAGGAACCTTTCCAAGCAGAACTGAGCCACAAATATAAACATTTCACTTCATGTATTACAGAGACGCCGGCTTCACGGCACTGACACTGAATCCACTGTCACCGCTTGAAGGGATAACTTGTTCTTTTTGAATTAGTGTTTTTTGGGGTTTTTATTATTATTCATTTCCAAAGCGAGTGGTTCGGTGTGTGGGCAGCAGCTGCTTTCAAATAACCAGTGTTGAGGTTGATAGGGGTTTAAAAGGCATMTTTTTATTTGCCTATACTCAAGTGTGAACCACACCACAATATTAACATCAGTCTGGTTGATGTAGCTCTAAGTATCACAGACTGTGAAACTACCCGTGCTTAMTTAAAATATTTGTATCTCCAATAGAACCGCTCATCCACTCTGGATTCTCCCAAAGCCATGTGTTTGCATATTTAAATYATGTTGATAATTAAATGTGAAGTTATTGAACTTGTGAAGGCAGGACATGCAGAAGTCACACTGAAAAGCTCCAGTACAGGTGCAGCTGTGGTAATGCTGAGTCAGCGTTCACACTATTGTTTTCCTGTTTTTGTTTCTTTGTACGTTTTTTTCCTTTCTAATTAATAAGTTAGTAATTACTTCTACATGCTTCGTGCTGTTTTTAATCAGTCATGGATAAAAACATTAGGATTAGGAGATGGGTGCTGTGACTTTTGATTTTTGTCGTTTAAAAATTTTTAGGATTTTCATCTTCAATTTGACCAATATATATTTTCCTTTGGAACCCTTCAGTTTCTTCAAGTTCTGTTCACGTGCTTCAGAAAACATACTTTGTAATTAATACTTTTAACTTTTTAGCCTTTCGGTTTGTTTAGCTTTTAGCTACTRTTCTACTACATTTGACCTTTMGCTACTTTTAGCTTTTATSTGGATGTTTACAACTTCTTCATGACACTTTTGATGCCTTTAGCTTGTAACTMGGGTTTTGCTACTTTTGGCTTTAAACTATATTTTGCTACTTRTAGCTATCCTTTTGTTTTTTTACATTTTCARCTAACCTTTTGCAGCTTTTATCTATGTTTCATTAGGTTAGCCTTTAGGTAAATTTAGCTTTTAGCTATGAATGTGTTGCATTTAGATGATTAGTTTTTGGATACTTTTATCTTTTAAATATCCCTTTTCTACTTTTCTCKTTTAGACAGTGTTTTGCAACTTTACGCTAGCATTCATCTTTCTTTTGGCCTTTAGCTAGAGTATTGCTCTTTTAGCTTTTAACTAGTGTTCAGGCTTTTTTAGCTTTAACTGCTCGGTTTCTGTCATTGCAGTCATTCAGCATTTGTCCTATACAGCTATAGTAAACACAGATTTAAAGACAATATTTAAACATAGAAGTAAAAATGTTCTTCATTTGCAAAATGTATTTTCGCCCTCAGAAATGGCTAAATGTTTCCATTATCCGTGATGGGTCTTAATGAGGCTAAAGCTGGTCGAGAGGGTCAGAAAGCCGCGGGATAAATGCAGGGGTGGGATTTTTGTTTAGTGTGTGAGGGAGGGGTCAAAGGTGGCACATTACTCAAGTGCTGAGGGGTGACTCTGAGGCTCTGTCATTGTACATAGAGGGTAAAAATAGAACAGCTAATCTAAGGCTCCAGAGGGATCAGTAAAGCTGTATTGTTCGAGGCTGAAGCCAACGAATTATCTGCTATTAGGCATAAAAAGGCAGCCCACGATATAAATGCTTTTCACTGTCTGCTGCATTTAAATTCAGTCTGCAGGGCAACACTGTTTGGACTTTAACGAAAATGGACCACAACGACCAGAAATTGARAGACAGACATAAAAATCAAAAACTAGGACATTGAAGGAGTTTATCTTTTAAAACCTACAAAAACACAACAGAACGACTGKGTTCATATAACTAGAATACTGATTTTTATGTAAACCTTATCAAAGCCACTTTTAACAGTAAGGTCCAGAAAAATGTTACGACTTTAAATGTTTTATTTGATCTTTCTTTGAGGAGCATATCTATAAAAACTAAACAAATAAACTGTAAAAAAGACAAAACATTAAAACGTACAACATATTTCAGTTTGAAATCAAAAACAGGTCATCCTGTAGGTTTTCATGCACTTCTGCCTCATCTGGTCCAAATAATAATTATGTATTTTCTTACATTAAGAATTAATGAGACACCCCACACTTCATAGAAATCCAACTGATTTAACTGAGGTGAGATAAAAACCCTCTGAATGAAAGTTGCGTAATTTTAAAGAAAGAAATAACCAATTACGTGGAAACGGCAGTCTGTTTGACAACCATTTTCTGCCGGACGCCCTTCATGGCAGAAGAGTCGCCTCCTTGTCCCCCTCCCGAAGTGTTTGGAAACCCATGAGCCGCCACGTATTTTCGGTACGCTTCTCGGATAATGCGGAAGGCTCGGGCGTTGGCGTAAGGTATATCTGTGACCGGGTCTCGGTACAGGGCCGCCTTGTGGGTGACAGGACAGATCTCCTGGACGGGGAGCTGAGGGCTCGAWTGGCTACTGTGAGCAAAAGCCACGTCGAAAGCTTCCTCGTCGCTAAACGTRATGAAAGTCCTGGAGCACAGGCCTCCGGTGGGCTGTTGGGAGGGTGTCGTGGGATTTTGTGGTGCCGCCTGAGAAACATCCTGATCCAGGCTGTGAGAAATAAAACTRTTTATAGTACATCCATGCATAATTATACAAAATCAGCATTGTGTTTAATGCATTACTCCTAAACTGAGTCCGAGTGGTGAAGATACACACCCCTCGACGTCCACGTTTTCTTCTTTGAGTAGTGACTGCGAGACGAGCGGCATGAGGACTGAATGRTACCGGATGGTCGGCCCCTCAAAACGTCGCTTCTTATGAACTTGTTTCTTCTTGTCTGCTTCCAAACGCTCATAGTTTTCTACAAAGCACAAGCAAAAATAAATAAATAAATAAATAAATAAATAAATAAATAAAAGTTTTGCTATA
>NW_013952458.1:2173976-2195144 GCF_001266775.1 Austrofundulus limnaeus
GATTTAATGTTCGGCCGGGTTTTGCTGTGTTTCTCTGAGTTCCTAGGTTAAAAAAAAACCGGACACTGGAGTAAATCAAATAGTTTGTAACAACAAATGCTATTACAGCACAACATAAAATTTGACTGGATTTTACTTTCACTTTCTACAGTATTTACTCAGCCTTATGTGCATGGAATACCTTATAAGCTTTAGTGACGACCCGACTTTTTCTCCGCGGTGCAGCTTCCTCCTGGTCACTGTCCGGCTCGTCACCCTCATCGATGTCAAAGTCGCTGTCCACCTCGTCCTCTGTATCTGAATGTTCTCCGTGATATTCATCATCCCCGGATTCCTGAAAGCAAAAAAATAGCATCATGTGGCAAACTGCAGATGCTTGATTTAAGTTGGTAAAACAAAGAATTCCTTCTGGATTTTCTAAAAGTGAAGCTCAGAGGTTTTGTGGGGGGAAAAAATTAAAGTAAAGTGATGACATTTGGAATAAGTTCAGATAAGTGTCATGAAATAGAATGTGCTGTTCGAGGTGTACCAAAGTTAAAACTTCAAATTTATAACTGATTGACAATTGGTTGTTGATTTTGAGCAGCCTTCTCTTTATCCTCATTGCCTTTGTCAACACCTTCTTCACAAATTAAATCAGAAACCTTCAAAACAACCCACATACTGAGAACATCCAGCTTTGATGCAGATCTGGAACGTACAATAGAGCTGGGCTGCCTCTGACTGGATAATTATAGCTACATAACGTGTTTCTCACATTTTCAGGGATTTTCTTGCAAGTGYAAAGAAAATCAGCATCTCTAAAACATCCATTTTACAGAGAGAACATCATGGTATCCTGCAGAAAATCTAACAAAGTAAAGCTTTTTTTCCCATTCCCACAGTGTTAAAATAAGGTGCAGGTTACATTAGCTGTRAGTCTGACCATGCAAAAACACACAGGAACTGTCACAGTTATATCCCTGCTAATGACGACTGAGAAGTCCTGTTTCTTTTTTTCCCCTCCCTCCTGTCAAGTCATTCTTGACAGAACTGTGAGAGCCGGTGCTGCCAAACCCCCACACAAGTTGATCTATGAACCAGCAGCTGTCTAAAGAAGATGAGCCAAATCACAGAAAGATATTAACATTTTACAATCAGGTGTAATGTTCTGACAAACAGTATAATTAGCTTCCAGCTTTTATTTTGGGTGTGAAGCAGGAAGAARTGCCGCTTTCATTCAGCTCTTTTTTTTTTTAAATCTGACGAGCAATATTCTCAGAACAAACATAGAACTTGTTTCATTTTAGTCGAWAAACACAGTAGACGAGCCGCTGGAGTGAGATCCTGAAAAATGTTGAAAAACRTCTGTGTGTTGCGGTCGATGACAGCCAGTGTGCTCTTCATGTAAGAAGAACACAAATATCAAATGTGAACATTTTTGCTACCTGAAAACTAAAGACCAAAAAAATAAAAATCAGGGTAAAGAGTTGTTTTGCTCTTGAAAACCACAAGCAGCACATTTTAAAAAATAAATTACTAATGTAAAAAATCAATTTACGAAAATGAAAATTTCACAAATTAATTGATACCAGGATTTCCAACAGKAAAGTTGCCATCTAATTTTAGGAAAAGCTTGAATTAATAAAATCATTACAAATCTTAAACAGTGGGAATTATTAAGTTTGCCTAGCTAACTTTGATAATTATTCTAAAACAGTTAACATAGTTTGAACGAAGCTATCTGTACATACTTTAAACTATTTATTTACTTAATAAATTAAAATTCTTGTGTTTTTTAAATTATATCATTAGAAATCATCTACTGTTTTCCKCTGTGTATAAATATCCTCCACAAATGACATTTAACAGAGGTTTAAGCTTTTATCGTTTTAAAACACAATTAATAAAAATTGTAAGTAAAGCAAATAGCCAAAAATGTATAAACACAAGTCAGATCATAAGAACATAAAGACAGGTCAGGTGACAGATGAATATTTATGCTCGGAGTCTGACTGAATCCTAAATAACTAACAAAAGTAAAATATTGTTTGGTGTAAATTTACACATTCACATTATGATATATTAATCACTTGTGATCCRCACATATTATTTATTAAATTACTTTTAATAAACATATCTTGAATAAAAGCTAATTTGCTTAGCCTCGTGCTAGCTGTGTAACGTTAGCTTACCGGGTCTTCGTGTTTTTCAGTTTTAGCTACTTACATCGTGGAAGCCTCCATATGTGGTCTTGTAGAACTCATCCTCTTCTTCAGCATCCAGTAGTTTAGACATGCGGTTCCCCGCAGTCTTTCTGGGTTCGCGTCCGACAGCCAAAGTCATTGTTGTACAATTTCTTAGCAATGCTAAMCGAACTTAGCTCGTTTTGCGATGTAGTTTTGAACGGGTTGTCCGGCGTTACTTTATGCGTTGAATAAACTGTCTGGTAGYAGCCATATTTAATTTATGTTATAAATATAATACAAKCTCTCAGYACYAAAACGTATTTGTTTAGTAGTTATGTTAGTAATACAATACGCTGTTTGCTAATACAACCACTGTTTTGAAAACGAAGTATCACATCCGGGACAAAGGTTGCACTTCCGGGCTGCATTTCAAAGTAAAAGTCGGGTTTGGGTTTGAGGAGGGGTGTTAGGATTTTTACTGGACAGGCTTACTATTGCTTACTATTCAAACAAAGAAAAGCCTTGATGTTCTAATCACTAAAAAAAACAAATTAAATACTGCAGGGAAAGGCATTTGATTTGCAAAGAAAATATTTATATACATGAAATATTTTGTATCTTGTATGTTATGACATTATTCTTAGTCCTGAACAATTAAATTTTTAATTTAAAAAAAATTAAATAAGATTGTGCTTTTTAGGGTCCATTTTACAAACGTTTGGCTGTAAAACCTGAACACCAGATTAAGAATTTGTTTGTTGCTGTTTTACTTGTCACTTTAATTGTCAATAATGCAAGACAAAAAAGTGATTCAAACAAAATGGTCAACTCAGAAGGTTCACTTGTTTGTGGATTTTCTTTTACCTACAAAAGGACTCCAGGTAGAAAGTTTTTTAATCATAATATTATTTTTTTTTATATCTTTTGTTTGATTTATGCCCTGTGATGGACTTGCGACCTGTCCAGGGTGTACCTCCGCCCCTTGTCCTGTGACTGCTGGATATGGACACCAGTGACCCACGCAACCCTGAAAAGGAAGAAGCGTGTACAGAAAATGGATGGATGGATGGAAGGATGTTTGATTTATTTAATTTTTAAGTTTTTTTAAGAAAGTTTCCCTTCAGTCATAGACATCATACTGACTGAAGAAGTCTCTTGGAGRAGAGACGAAACATTTCATTAGAGAAGAACCCGTCCAGAAGACCTATACAATTTTTTTCTTTTTGATTTTCACCTGGATTACTGASATGCATCAGGACATCATACTGACTTCTTATTTGACAAYATTTCCTAAATGTAGAAATTGTGAAAAATCTTGCACTAAGTTGCCCTCTATTAAAAACAARACTTGTCAGTGCCTGATTGAATCTTTAACATGCCCTTTTAGCAAGCATGCAAAAGAAAAAAATAGTTGTCTCTAGTTTACTGTAAATGTTGGATCCCTCATGTAAAAAAAAAAAACTCTACCCTTCACCTGTAGAGCCTCCTCTTTTATTGTGTTTGAGGTCCGTGTTTAACGTTGTTATGGAAACCAGTTAGGCCTTTTCAACTGGTGCTCCACGCTTGCCAGAGCAAATGCATCGTCATGGCAACAACATCATTTACGTTTTAGCGCCGGTGTCAGCATCAGTAAAGCTCGAGCACACTGTATATGTGGCGTTTACTTACCGTTTCTGTGTGCAGCTTGAGCTCCACTCACTGGCGAAGGTCTCGGCTCATTCTCAGCAAATGTGTTTCTAAACTTAAATTTACTCAGAGAGTTTTTGTTGACGTGAACATTTTAAACCTAATTCTGTCTCTTTTCCATTTGTGGCTCCCAGGTGGTGTGGTCCTAATTACCAGCTTTACGAGAATCCCACTGAAACTCTTTGTCATGAAATATAATTTTAAAATAAAAAAGCACCCGGTGACATTTTTTTAACGCTCTTTTTTTATTTAACCCACTTTTAAGAAAAAACTTTATGTTTTAGAAACATTACAAAATATTACTTTTATGTGTTAGCAAACAGCACTATTAACATATCCCTGAAAAATAACAATGACTGATAAATAATAGCTGTTATGTAATCTACAAAAGGCTAAATATAGTTATCATTCCTTTTGCTGAACTTCACTGAGGTCTATAACAGCGCAGTAATTACATTTTCTGTTATGTCATTTGTACTTTGGAGACCACTTATGAAGCAAACCATGAAAATAGTCAAGCAGGCATGTCTAATCAGCTTATACACACAAACATGAGGAATATAAGCAGTTTTGATTTATTAAGCATTTCACTTATTACATAAATCACGTGCAGTTAGGTTATTGTGCATTCCATTTGTTAAAGTGTCGATCGTGTCTTTAAAAAGTGTCTAAGATGAAAACAAACTCTTTCAAAACATTCTTTTGAATGTCCTTTTAAGTCCTTACAATTACTGGAACATGCTCATTTTTATGTAAATGACCGAAAGTCACACTCTGCGAGTCGGATTCATAAAGTTCAGTTCATTCGCTCCTAAACCACAGGATCTAAAATTATGCTTTTGCAAGTTGAGTCATATAAGCTTCATGGTGAACCTGCCGGTCTCCTTATAGTTTCCTGTCCTTGCATTATTGTTTGACACGGCGCTTCGTGGCACGTACGCGATCGTGGCCGTGTGCTTGATTTGCCCTTTGCCTTTGCTCCAGAAGAACATGAAAACGAAGCAAACCGTCACCGAGCTGAAGAAGGAGAAAAACCCAATCGTCGCTGCGATGAGCAACGTCTTCACGTCGAACGTGAGTTTCTGAGTCTCCCCTGGAGAAGCAGACGGAGAAGCAGGCCGTCCTTTAGGACTAAAAAGGTTTTTGGAAGTTGATGGGAGGGCTTGGACGYGAAGGCTGACAGACAGGCTATCATTTCCTGCTGCGTTTGACGCCACACAAATATAAGTACCACTATCGAGAGGCTGAGCATAGCGGACCTCCAGAGAACCGTTGGACAGAGCTCGTATTCTACCTGTGGCTGAAATATGCCTTAGCTGAGGATTAAGCCAGCTGACAGATGGCTGAGGGTCACCTTCTGCGCTGCAGTAAAACACCATCGTGTGCCCTTGATCCRTTTTCACTTGTTGGGATTTGCGGTTCAGAATTCGAGGCCGCCGACAGGTGAGGAGGTTCGAGAGCTCGTCCTCGGAGAAGTCTAAAAAATTCCAGCCCTGCAGCTGAACGGAGGTAGCGCAAGTCGGTTGACGGCCATCAAAGTCCATAAACAGCCGCTTTTGTACCACCCAAAGCAAACGGCAGTCACACGCTAACGGGTTGCCGTCGAGCCCCAAGGTTGTCAGCGTGTCGACTGAATGAAAAGCTCCTACCTCAAGTGTAGGGAGAAGGTTTTTGGACACGTTTAACACTTTTAAATACGCCAAACCCTTGAACGCGCCACTCTCGACGCGTATTAACGATCCCCCGATGAGCCGAAACTCTTGAAGTCGGAGCAAATCTCCGAGCAGGTTCCCTTGAATGCAGGTGATTGGGTTAAAAGAAAGRTCGAGGTACACGAGGTACACCAGGGGTTGTAAAGGAACGTAAGGTACGTCACTGAGGTTGCAGTGTTCGATGGTTAACGATGTAAGATTGAGGCCAAAGAGACTGTTCCCTGCTAGAGACTCCAGCCTGGAGAAGTGYGAAATGACAAGTTCCTTTAGGTGCACCAGGGGATGGAAGGAGTAGTTTGGCAGTGTGGCGAGGCCCAGCTGGTGAAGATGAAGGCTTCTCAGCTCGCTCAGCTGAGCGAGTGACTCCGTTGGCACAGCAGTGAGGTTACGGCCGTCAAGGTCCAGCTTTTTCAAACCGGTCAGCCCGGAGAAAGCTTGCCGAGAAATAAAAACCAAGTCGTTGCCATCTGCTGCGAAAAACTCCAGCGACGCCAAGTCCCTGAAAGTGAAATCGAGCAGCACAAGAATCTKATTGCTGCTTATGTCCAACAACTGCAAGGCGCTCAGGTCAGCAAACACTCCCACTGAGATGACCTTGAGGCGATTGCGAGGCAGRCGCAGCGTCAGCAGGTTTCGCAGGCCGAGGAAGGCCTCCACTTCGACCAACGTCAAGAGATTGTCACTCAAATCGAGGTGCAGCAGCCGCGTTAGATTGCGGAACTGCTGATTCACAAGMGTCTTGATCGTGTTGTGAGTTAGGTTCAGCAGCTTCGAGTCAAAGGGGAGCCCGGCGGGTACGGCGGCGAGCCGAACACCAGAGCAGTTCACCTCCAGGSTGGGGGCGTCGCAGCGGCACGTTGGTGGGCACAGCCTGAGGGTTTCAGGCGTTAACGTCATGCCTGCAGCCAGCAGGCAGAAAGCTATCCAGCTCTTCCATAGGTGGGCTGCAGTCCCCTCAACCATCTGKTGGCCTGTGTGAAGGAAGAACAGCTGTGGAGAAAAACACAGCGTGAGAGGCATGAAACATTTATCACACGCCAGCATGAAAATGTGTCTTCCTTCAGCTTCTTCCTCTTCAAATCAAATGTAAATCTTCTTATTATTTCTTTAAAAAATGAGGCACGTTTTAAAGGCATTTTGTTTTTTTAGTTTGTGTTTTTCTGTAACAAGCTTAAACCTAAGGGAAGTGATTGTCTTAGCTGAACTAAAGAGGAAAAACTTTTTTATAACCAGACAACTGTAGACAATAAAAGAGTGAGAAACAGTTTTAAAAAATCAGTTCTATTATTCTACTATGGGYTTTAGTTTTATATGTCACTCTGAGTGTGCTCAGATGATATGATTTTGTATAAATATGTGTTATGTTAGTATGATATACTGTATGTGTCTTCTAGTATATTTGAGATATTAWCTCCAGCAACACAGTAGCCCAACTGCTGAAAAGACATGACAAAAAGCCATTATTTCAAAATACTTTTTTTTCTTTTAGATATGACCTTGACAGCCCAGATTGCATCTCTTCAATGTCCCAGTTCTCTGGATGATTGTGTTTTACTTTGACAGCTTGTGTAGGGCTGAATATAAAAACGCTAAAAAACAAGAGCAGGTTGCAAACTCAGTGTGCTGTTATTTGATCTTTTTTTTATTATTTTTTGTGTCAGTAGATGGAGAGAGCGTTAACTGGCACCACAGGAGGCTTCGTATGAAGGGCTTACTTTACTGTAAACATCTCACTGTGGACAAAAATAAAAATAAAAGTCATGTGAAAGAGAAAATCCCTTCGCAGATGCAGTWTTAGCTTAGGGTCTAGTTGCATGGGGTAATAAGCAAGGGGCGCCATAAGGGAATGTGGTGAGGGGACTGAACAGAGTTTGCTTAAATTTGTTGCCCAYCCCGTCAAACTATGATGAAATACAGAGATTTTTTTATTATTATTACAAGGATAAAGCCATTATAAATTTATGCACTCATATTATAATTAGATGATGTGCATTTTCCAATAATGCCATACTGCTTCAGTTTATCATTCTGCAAGTGYGTTGGGACCCTGCTATCATACTGATTGCAGGCGCTCCACTCMCTCTGGATCCAGAATCTTGATGACCACCCTCATTGTTTCCTTAAAAACAGCAAAACCTTTTCGACCACCAGACAGCTCCTCTTCCACAAACGCATTCTTTTCACGTCCGTGTGGTTCTTTTTTCCAAATAGACACAGTCGTTTGCACAGTTGTTTCAAAGTCCTGCAACTGATAATAATTTGATGAAGATGTATTAAAAGATGAATTTTCTTATCTGTCAAATCAATGCCAAAGTAGAAATTCACAAGATGCTCMACATTCCTTATTTTAATGCTGTGGTAAGACTGCTTTTATCATGTAGYTCTCGTAACATTATGACTCAAATGATTTTCAAATTATTATGAGTCTTCTGCTAACATCACGACTTTATTCTCACATTATTTCAAATTTATTCTGGTAAYATGATTTTATTATCGTATTACAACTAAAATCGTGTAATATATATTTATTCTTGTATTATTGCGACTTACATCTTGTAATATTATTATTATATTCTCGTATTATTTCTATTTTAATCTGAAATTATGATTTTATTCTCGTTTTGTTTCGACTTTATTCTAGTAATATTGTGATTTTATTCTCATCTCATAATATTTTGACCATTCATAATATTTTGACTTTATTCTTGTATTATTACAATTTTATTCTTGTAAAAATACTTTATACTCGTGTTATTTCAACTTTYTATTTGTAATACTATGATTTTAATCCTGTAATATTATGACTTTATTCTTTTAATGTAAAAAAATGATCTCAGTCTGGTCCTAATACTCTGTGACTTCATCCAGTGGTTCTCCTACAAAGTAATCATTGGACTTGCATCTATATCTGATTAACTTTAAAAATCAATTTACTCTTTTTAAAGTACTTGACTAATGAAATGAAAATAGCTGACAAAGCAGCAAAACAATTACTAAATAAAAACAAGGTTGTGGCCTGAGAAGAGATACGGAGGGGACACACCAGGGCCCACATGCATGAGCAGGACTTTTACAAGCTCTAAAAGGACATTTATTATTTTCATGCTCTTGCGAAATCCACCATAAGGGGGCAGAAAAAGCCAAACTATATTTGCACATTAAGTTTCCATTTGCAGCCATGAWGATCTGTTTAAAAATGCCCACTTACTGTGGTGTGATTCCTGCATGCGCACGAACAGAAACACTTCTTTTTTTTYAATAGATACATAAAATCACGAGTCCCGGACAGCAAACAAGCTGTAGGTCTGCGAGGGTTCTGCTCATCATGGAATGTGTGACTTGTTGAAAAGCACTGCAATGCGAATGCCAAGAGAAAAATGACACATTTGAGTGTGATGCCCCCCCAAACCCCTCCAACAGATCTGGCAGCTCTGCACACATTTCACAGAGCTAAAGGTTGGAACAGASTCTGCAGCTTGTTAGAAAGACAACCAAAAGAATGATTCATTTGTTATAAAATAACAGTGACAAATGAAAATTTAGTCAAACAGACTTATCATTGTGTTGCTGTATGATACAGACATATAGGAAGTCTGATAGTCTTTAATGTTAAAAGTGCTGCCAGTTCTGAGTGGAACAGGTTGAACTTCCCTGTCTCTCTGAGATATCAAATGTTTCAGATGATCAAATGAACCTGAGGCTGTTATTTGTAATGAAGTGCAGAGTAACTGCTGGGTATGACAGCACAGGATAATGGAGGAGAACTCTTGAAGCAGAGCACATATGCATGATTGAAAATATTGCTCAGAGGTAAAAAAGCAGGTTTTTGCAGCGTAACAGTAAGTCACGAATGACACAAAAGGCTCATAATTACAGTCATTTTGCAAGAAAGCAAAGCAAACACGAGTAAACTCACCTTCTCTTCAGAACGAAGAAGGGTTTGTCATTTTAATCACTCTCTTTTCAAATGCAAATGTCCTCTGCCGTGTCTGTTTTCCTCCTCCTTTGCAGAAATTATGTTGGACAAAGATAACTCAAAGGCAGTTTGGGGAGAAGAAAGCAAGCGACACAAAAAGCTTCAGCCCTTCCATTCTGGGAAAAGGAACTCTGGAGGAAGCATGATGCTGCAGCTCAGTTTCCCCCCGTGGCTCGGCTGTCCTCATGGCAACAACAACAACCTGGCCGAGGATGCTCTCGGTGCATGCTGGGGGATTATATGCACAAGCTGCTGGAGCCCCTCCAACACGCCGAACTGGAGGGCAGGATGCAGGTCAGCCAAATGCAGAGATTTACCTGACGGGGAGGAAGCTGAGCTGAGGAATCTGAAATATATATATATATATATATATATATATATATATATATATAAGCTGTGGGTTATTAGGACCATTTTATCTTAAACAAAATAAAGTTTAAAAAAAGACAGATTAAGGAAGATTAAGTAGTTTAAAAATATGCAAAAATCCAAATAATCCAAAAGTCTTACAAACTACTGATTTTGACAGCTCTGGTTTACTCTGTACGCCTATGTTGCCCTCAAGTGGTTCTGTTTTGGATGTATTAATTTATTCTCATAAAATTGATCTTAGGACCAAACTTCAACCCTTATTTGATCATAAAATAAAAGTTGTTTGCTTTATTTTTGGCTCCTCAACCCTTGATTTCTAATTATTCTATCATTTTTTGCTGCAATGATTCCAGCCCAAACCCTAACCAAGTTATAACCAGACAAGTAAAATTTGGTCAAATAGTTTTAAATCAGTCAAAGTATGAAGATCTGACGGTCACGATTTGTATGAAGTGCAACACAAAAGCAGTATACTGCCAGATTAACAAAACCTGAGGGATTAAAGTTAACAGAAATCACTGTTAGTTTATTTGGGATGAAAAAGAAAGTTACTGTCGTTCACTTGGCAAAGTGTTTTTATTGCAAGAGCTCAGAAAAGCTCATGAGGTTCATTCAGGTGTCTTTCTGTTGCACTGACGCACAGATCACACAAAATAATCTTGTGCTGAGTCAGAAACTCACCATCTGGTCCTGCCTCCCCCCCAGGGAACCTGCATCCATCAGCAAGTTTCTTTTCCAAAATCCCGGATTCGGGGAAAGGGGGGAAGGATCAGAGGTGAACACGAGCAGCATATGCCAAATCAAAGTTTATCACTGTGTTGTGTTCTCATAAAAAGTGTTCCATCACTGCTGYTTCCTGTTGGTGGTAACTGCTGTGTCACGCCTGGGCTTTTCGTGGGTTTGTGACGTGGAGTACAGTACAGTGGAGCAGGAAGCAGAGGGCAGGAAGGTACAACAAACCGAACTGGAACTATTGCTTATTACTAGGAAATTTTAACCTTTAATCTCCCCGAATTTCCTCTTTTTAAAGATGCTTCGTCATTGTCTGGTGGTGGATATTTTACAATGATTGTGTGAAACGTATCTGAATTATTCTCCTTGGACGCTTCATAGAGTTTAAATTCCAGAAACATTGTCACAAATAAAATATTAAATGATTGTTTTGTGGCTGTCACTTTGTTGGCAAGCCTGACCATTTTCTCTTCGTTCTTGGTTCTTCAGTGGTTGATGAGGCTCAGTCTGAGCAGACTTCTCTGGTTGTTGGATGACTTGGTCCACCAGAATTGGCTCCATGTTGTTTCCATTTCCTCCATCTCAAAGTGGTCGATTCACAGATTGAATGGATGTCCTCCAGTTTGTCCTGATTGCTCCGGTCGACTTGAGGTTCTGCTTCAAAGTGTTGTTGAAGCATTCCTTTTGCTCTCCTGTCACTTGTTTTATTTGGGAATCTGTTTGGGAAAGATTTAAAAGCATGATATGTCTACTTTAAGACATATTTCTTCTCAGTTTCACTTATTTTGTCAAAACGACAGAAAACCATTAAAATTTAAAAAGAAGTTGATGCATTTCTGTGCTAATTTTTCAAATTCTAAGGGTAGATTTCTTTATCCTTGAGAATTTCCACCACAAACGGTTTAATGCTTATGTAGTTTCCTGCTTTAACTCGCTTCACTTGTGCTGATTGTACTGGTAGTGTATTTTGGTCTACTGCAGCTGGTAGTACCGTGAATAAGACTCACATGACGAGCCACCGCACAGGAGGAACAAGTTTCTAATCAGTTGACAGAAGGAAACTCTACTTCCTCTTTAGAGTCTGATCATGCTCCGCCCTGTTCTGGTAAAAACACTTCTTCTTCCTGGGTTGTTTCAAACCAGCTGGTCGTTGTGTCGAGGTGAGTCCAGATCTGGGGTTTGGACTTTGTAATACAGTAATACTGGTAGAAACACAACAAACAGCAAATCAAGAAATTATTTTTTTAGACAGGTATTCTCAAGTTACATAATATAACACAATAATCATACAAGAATATCTTGACATTCAAAGGAAGCAAAGTTTAAACAAAACTTAAGAACAAGATTAGATTTTAAATTATGATTTTTTTTTCGCCTATTACCTTTAAAATGTGTTTAAAATGTCCCAGATGGATCAAACTAGACAATTTCAGTTCTTGCTGCAGCTCCAGGAAGATGGAGCAGAACGGAAAAATGACTTTTTTTTCTAATTTTTGTGTAAAAATTCAATTTTTCTTTACAGGATGCATGTTTTCTGTATTGCGGTGCTTTCTGCTCTTCTGCTTCTCGCCTGTTCCTCACCTGCTACAATCAAACTGTGGGAAGAATGGAAACACCAACATAACAAAGGTTACAACAGTCAGGTACGACTTTAGAAGAAACATTTCAACCTGGTGGTGTTCATGTGCGTGCTCTCACGTTTTGTTGGTTTCAGACTGAGCTGGTCTTCAGGAGAGCGATATGGGAGAAAAATCTGCTGCTGGTGTTGAACCACAACCAGGAGGCATCAGCAGGAAAACACAGCTTCATGATGGGACTGAATCACCTGGCTGACATGGTAGGACTGCTCATCACTGAGTTTATTGAATTCATCTGAGAAACTGAAGGGGAAACAACTAAAGACTTACAGATATTCTGTTTTATTTAAAAGATGTTTCATCTCTGTGAGTCACTAACAGATACCACAGTACATAATTATCAGATAAACTTGATTCATCTGCAGGAAAAGGATTCCAGTTTTTGTTCATGATGCATTTTTAGATTTCCCATTTGGGGAAAATAGATATTCTTTGTAAATATTCTTTATCTTGAAAAAAATGGAAGAAAACAACAACAAAAAAGCAAGAATACACACACATATATATATATATATTTATTTATATGTATTTATTTATATACATACATACATACACTGCAACCAATATTTGATAGAAAATATAATTTTATACTATATTTCCCTAAATCATCTAATATCTTGAATGTTTTATTATTTAAGTATATTCTTCATCTTCCATATAACTATTTAAAATATATTTTGTACCTTTTTCATTTTTAATTCAACTGAAACGCATCAAAATCAAATTTGCTTGACCCCTKTTTTTAATAGCATCAATTAAAAAATATTAAATTAAAGACAAGTTGTTACAACCTTCTCAAATAACTCATGGCACTTATTGTAACATAAAATCAAACAGTTAACCATTTCAGTTGATGCCAGTGGAAACTGAGTTTATTTTACAAAACAAACAAAAATAAAACCCAAAAACACAAATACAGGGGNCACAGACAAGATCACTGCAGATCAAGGCCCAGTCAAAAGGGGCTTGACATCTCCAAGATGAAGCTCTTTATGGGTTGGTAAACGAGCAGCAACACATTTCACCTGTGGCAGCCAGGTAGTCCTGAGACACAGGAGAAAACCCACGAAGTGAGCCACTAGAGGTCAGTGACCGTAACACAAGTTATTATCAAGTTGAAGACATTTTGCTGAGTACAGAATTAAAGTAGGTTTGCTGGCACTGATCAGTCATTAATGTGAAAATAGTTTGTTTTATTCCTTTGTATGCTTGTGTTTGACAAATGTAGCTGACCAACAATGCTAATCTCTCCACGATATGATCTTAATTTAAGCTCTTTTCTATGAAACAACCCTAATCTCCCTTCATACAAACTGATAAATTTAATCCAGTCTGCAGGACTCAAATATCACTCTTTTTTATGAGCTGCTGCATAATAAAACTACTACTTTGTACATGTATTTACAATAAATAAGAATTAAAATGGCTTAAATGTTAAGTTCTCTAAGAATGTCGAGAGTAGTTTAGAAAATTTTTAAATGTTTATGCAGTTTTGAATTAATTTTGATAAAGCTTTTAATTGGTTTGGTGCATTTTTAATCTATGACACGTGAAATCAACAGGATTTACCAAATAAGKGTGACAAATATGACAATACACATTAAAAGGAGGTATTATGTATTTTCCTGGCACATACTTCAATTTTATTCCACTATCAAGTAYGTTATCTTCAGTTGTTATGAAAATGCTGTATATATCAAAAACTGATATACAGTAAATGTGATATATCTTAAATCTATCTAAATGCSTTGAAACTGGCCTCTGCCTCTTTAAGARCTTCCTACCATTTCTGACACTCCCACTTCAGCACATCTTCACAACAATGCTTCGGGGGAGGGGTGATTTGTGGGGTAGGAGCTAAGCTGCAGACTGAGCTCCAGGGMGGAGCTTTGTGTAAATAGGCGGAGCWTTGTACCAGCAAACGTTGAGGCAGCTCCACACAGGAGATTTGAGGATTTCTTAAACATGCATGTACAAGTCAAAGCAATACTCTGGACACGTTTTTGATGAGGAAACGGTTTTTAAACATGACATAATGCTCAAAAAAGACAATGTTGCGTAACACCCCCCGCCCCAATAAAAACATGTTGAGATGCATTAAAACAGGTCTGAGATTTAAAAAAAAGCTTACATGATGTACTCTATTTTTTGCACAAACGTTTAGTGAAGAAAAATAAAAAGAAGGGAATAAAATAGAAGGGAATTTGAAGAGGACGGTGTTTATTTTCTTGGTGAAGACTACAGTAAGCCGGAGCAGAAAAGCCTGGATGAACGTGTTGACTCCCTGCAGGAATCTGGCAGAAATGTTTGGAAAGCTCACAAGCTTTTGGCTCCCTGACAGAGRGAGGGACGGTGCATTACAGTCGCTTTGGAAACGAAACATCACTCTTCAGGAATATGAGTACAATCAAAGGAACAGGGCAGCAGCTGCAATATAAAGCCAAACTGTGGCTTTTCATTTAACAGTATGAAGGTTTTACTCATGAGAGGCACATGTTGAAAAGACTTCAAGGTCGCAGTAGACCCCATGTAGTTCTTTTAAAATAATATTTCCTGTTGGTTTATTTATTTATTTACTTATTTATTTATTTATTTATTTATTTATTTATTTATTTATTTTGCACAGATCTATTATTCATCAGGGCTTTTAAATGTTTCATTTGTGCTTTTTGTCTTTGCTTTCTTTAAGACAACTGAGGAGATCAATGAGAGATTAAACGGTTTGAAGCTGGAAGAGCTTCCTAATCTGAGAAACAACACTTTTAAAAACAAAACTGGACCATCAGTACCAGTGAGTGTGGACTGGAGGACAAAGGGTCTGGTTGGGCCTGTCAGAAACCAGGTGGGAAATCATAAAACATAATCTAATAACAACAGATCAGGGTGAATTAAACTCAGCACAAAGAAGTAAGGTCATTTGTGTTTGGCAGATTATTTCTTTGTTGTAACAATGCACCGGAAAGCCTGTTAATTCCCCTTTTATATGGAGCCACATTTGTGAGGAACATGCATTTGTGGGATTTTAGGGGTTGTGCGGCTCATGCTGGGCCTTCAGCTCTCTGGGAGCCCTCGAGGGCCAGATGAAGAAGAAGACGGGCGTCCTCRTCACGCTGAGTCCACAGAACCTGGTGGACTGCAGCACCGAAGACGGAAACTTCGGCTGCAACGGAGGCTTCGTCACAAAGTCCTTCCGCTACATCATCCGGAACGGAGGCGTCGACTCAGAGAGCTTCTATCCCTACGAACACCAGGTCATCTTCAGATCAATGGCACCAACACGCCACTTTGACTGACCATGAATGTGACAGCTCTCATATCTTGTTTTTTTGGTTTGTAGGATGGGAAATGTCGGTATTCTGTCCAAGGCACGACTGCTTCTTGCTCCAACTTCCACATCCTTCCACCGGGAGATGAGATGGCTCTGCAGGCTGCGGTGGCATCAGTTGGACCCATCGCTGTGGCTGTGAATGCCATGCTGTCGTCTTTCCATTTGTACAAAGGAGGTGAGACAAATGATTTGTATAGCATTTGCATTACTACGGTCGTACTGCGAGCTTTGCCTCAGTTACTGTTGGTAAATGATGCATCTTGCAGGTTTATACAACGTGCCCGACTGCAACCCCACACTAATAAACCATGCCGTCCTGCTGGTGGGCTACGGCACAGATGGAGGCCAGGATTACTGGCTGGTGAAAAACAGGTGATTTTYAATTTCTTGTTCTAAAAAGTGAAAACCTGCAAATCTTGTCAGTTTCATTTAAAAATGTGTTTTTATGGTTTCAGTTGGGGAACTGATTGGGGAGAAGGAGGCTTCATCCGGATCGCGAGAAACAAAAAAAACCTCTGTGGCATCGCAACGTCAGGAGTCTACCCTGAAGTTTAACTGTCATTTACTTTAGTTTTTAAAAATATTATTAGTGTTTTTTTTATCACATGGTGCAAGCAGTGCAGAGCCTGGTGAACTGAAGAAAATCTCTTTAGATTTTAAATAATATAATTTTCTAAACCATAGATTTATTGCGTTTTAAGAAAAATGGAGTCTGAGAAGCACAGTTTTTCACCAGATGCTGTGGTTCTGATCTGTTAAAAAGTGTTTTATACTTTATATAAATATTCTCAGTCTCTGCTTCTTATCAGTTTATTTGCTAAATGATGTAAAAGTGTGTAACTTATTGAAATGTCAAATCATCAGCTCCAACAATCCTGTAACTATGTTCCAACCAGCCGACTGTAGCTGTCTGGGTGGATAAAAAAGGTTTAGATACACAAAMTCTGCCTCAAAATCTGTCAAAACCAGACAAATTCTTCCTCATTCCTCATCAGATAAAGTAAAATAGAGTAACTTGAAATTRAAAAATAAATATTGTTGTGGGAAAGTTTCAAACCTCCCCTACAGTTTTTATATTTTAATTTCATGTTTGTGAAACCTTTCGGGATTCAACTAAGCTGCTAAAAATGATGTTATGTCAAAGACCATGTGCTTTGGTTTAATTATATTCTATTGTTCTTTGTGTTATTTAAATTATCTTTGTATTTAGTTTCTGTTCCTGTGTTCTCTTGGGCCATTTTCTCAGTTTCACCCTCAGCTCGCTCCTCTGTGATTTTTCTGTTAACCACTCTCATCTGTCAGTTGTTTAGTCTTTCTCCAGTTGTTACTCATCTTCTCTCTCCCYCAGTCTGTATTTAACCCATCTCTTGTCACCCTATTCCTCACTGGTTCATTGTATGGATCTCCACCATTGGTCTCTGTCTTTGCGTTCTCCCTGTGCCTGCCCCAAGTCTTGTAAATTTTGCTGCCTTGTCAGCCTGTTTTTTATTTAATAAATGAGTTTTATTTTTGAGTTCCTCGTGTCCACCTGCTCCTGGGTTCATTCACCTCAGATCTCAACATATTAAAGATAAAAAATTAAAAATTAAAAAGTTTGATGTCTGCCTTAATAAATCACAAAAAAAAGTCTTCCTTGGAAGCAAAATATTTTTTAATGAGCAATGGTGGGAAATGTATGGATATAAATTTGAGTAAAATGTGTAAAACATGTAAAATATATTATTAACAATTTTAGCAACTTTTGCACTTTTTGAAACTTGTATGTCTTGTAAGATTTTGCCTTCTTGTATCAAAATTGATGTAAATATGATTAAAATGTTAGAGTGCCGCTTAATAAATTGAAATAAAATTTACTATAAATACAATATATACACAACATTCTTTTTGCTTTATTGAGGTACAAAAAGTACCCAGTTCCTTCTAGTGAGGATAAACTCACATTCTCTGTCTCAGACTTCTGGTGAATTTTGAGTTTTGCTACCATCAAGTGGACAAAAAGACAGATGCAGGTCAAAATAATGATAGGTGTGGGGGGAAAAAACATGCAGCTGAAAAACATACCTGCTAAAAAATCTAAACGGTTGGTTTAATTTCAAATCATGTGCACATGTTGCTTTTTATCTCTTTATCTTGTATTTCTTTATCTGTTGGAATGAACCACATGGAGGACTTGGTGAGTATTTACTAAAGGGGCACATTTCTTCACAGTAATTTATTATGAAGACACATCATGCCTCAACGRGCTAAGCCTTGAAAATACAAATACTTCTTAGCCTTTTTACACCTGGAGCATGCAGTTTAAAGGTACAGTCAGGGAGATGATTTAGTCAGAGACTTCCAGCTTGATTGTAGAGACAATCAACATCTTGCCCACCAAAGTAAAATACCAAACTGGAAATATGTGGGCTGCGGGTCCAAAAACGTGCCACTTCTCTGGTGCAGCTGCTGGGATTTGGACCAGCTTGTGGCAACTTGCTGCTGTTGGGGACGGATACAGTTAATAGCTAAAACTGAAGTAATCCAGTTACAGACATATTAGAGCCTTTTTGTCTTCCAGTGAAAAAGTGTTGCAAATGTCTTATTACAATGGGCAATCTAAAGCACAAACGTGTTTTTATTGTCAAAAAATTAGGATGGTGTAAATGTTAGCTGCTTCTCATGGGGAGAAACTCACAGCACCATTTCCTGGCCTGAAGCCTTTCTGTGTGGAGTTTACATTTCCCCCTTGTGCAGGTGTGGGTTTTCTCCAGGTACTCTGGTTTCCACAGACCACAACATGCATGAGCTTAAATGAATAGTCTTACTTGTCTGGCATGATGAATGATTAGTGTCCTCTATGGTCCTAGACCATTTCAACACTTTCAGTACCTTGGACAGTTCCTTTAGCCCTTCACACTGTCTAAAGTCCTGAAACATTTCAGCACGTTCAGGACCTTGGACAGTTCCTTCAGTCCTTCACACCGTCTAAAGWCCTGAAACATTTCAGCACGTTCAGTACCTTGGACAGTTCCTTCAGTCCTTCAGTTCCTTCAGCCCTTCATCCTGTCTAAAGCAGTTATTCCCAACCAGTAGTACATGAGCGTATTACAGGGGGTATGTGGAAAATTTTTGCCAGGTGTGTACAAAAAATAAAAATAGGACTGAGATATGTAGGGCCCTATGATTTCCACAATGCAGAAATTGCAGTCAGAATCACAGAATTAACACAAAATGGAATCCAGTATAAAACGTGAAATCACACAGAATTTGCCCAATTTGGTGAGTTTATGATGTATTTTGGACAATACATTGTATTTTGGACGCTGCTGTTTTCTGCACCTGTCGCTACCTGGTTTATTTATTTAATTACTTATTCACTTTCAAGGCAACATTTTTTTCTTTGTTTAATTTGAGTTGAAAAAATGAAAATGCCGGAGAATTAAACATTCAAGTGTGTTAAATAAATAATTTTCATATAATAATCAGTTTACTGAAGGGGTACTTCAGTAGGTCAGTGGTATGACAAAATGGCTCAGTGGGTACACAAGTCTAAAAAGGTTGGGAACCACTGCTCTATGTCCCTCTGACGGACTTGTGACCTGTCCAGAATAAACCCCGCCCCTCACACAGTGACTGAAGCAGGTAAGAAAAATGGATAAATCGATTGATGGAACATTATTTTAGAAATACATAAGAATGTACATATTTTTTATTTTAGTGTAATGCAATCCATGACATAGGTTTTGGGGTTTTTTTGTTTGTTTTCTCCAAGTTTTATTTCCATAACAGTTTTATAATTGTCTTCATAGAACTGGATAAGTGGCACAAAAGTGCAAATCCCAGCATGATGAACAACTCTCACAGAAAATACATACAGCACCTTTTCAGCATCACTAAAATATTCTCAATATCCAGAATAATAAATACTAAATTTACCAAGATTTTCAGTCTTCATTTACAAAACACAAAGACAACACACAATAGATTTGTTTTATCATACAGAACTTTGTTTTTTTTTTTCTTATTCTTTTTTTTACCTTGATCCTTTTGTTTCCACAAATTTTGTACTTTCACATACAAACATTTACAGTTTCCACAAACAGTACACTTAATTTTAAAGTGACCTTACATTTAGAGTAGAATCTTTAATCAGGTAATAAACAGATTWWAAAAAACACACACACAAATGAAAAAACCTTTTCTGTCCTKACTACAGTGAAGGAGGTGCAGTTCTCTGCAGATGGATGATTTCTGGGATGTGTTGATTTTTTTAAGGGTTCGTTCAGATTTTATTTGTTCGTAGACAGAAATCATGCCATGAAAAAAAACCTTCAACAGATCATCGTAATGGGACTATTCCCATATGCTGTTACAGATAAAACTCCAACCTGCAAGCTTTTTGATTCTCCAGAAAGTTTTTCTAGACATAACAATAAATAATATTTCACAATTTAGATGCACTTTAATTCAAACAAGGGTGCTTTTTAGTGAAACCCTTTGGAGCTCCAAATTCCTCAGCCTTGTGGAGAATCCCCACTTTATTGCTTGCTCATTTTTTTCTCTTTACAACAACAAACAAGCAACTAATTTGACCTTTTTGTACATTATTTCTGCACACTTTTAGCTCCCATCACTATTGCCTTACCCCGGCCTCCTAAAAGCTACAAGCTAAAGTTAGCTTCAAACATCCTCGTCAGATATTCAGTTATATATATTTCTATACTTTATATATTTATATATTTATATATCTACGGTATGTGTGTGTGTTTATAAAAGTAATCTGGATCCAAGGCAAACAAGGAGCACAGTCACTAACTCTAACTTTCAGAACACATACTCAAGTTTCACCAAGTTTAACCCCACTTTGTTAAAA
This sequence comes from Austrofundulus limnaeus, assembly GCF_001266775.1. Taxonomy (NCBI): domain Eukaryota; kingdom Metazoa; phylum Chordata; class Actinopteri; order Cyprinodontiformes; family Rivulidae; genus Austrofundulus; species Austrofundulus limnaeus. The sequence continues at coordinate 2,194,440 of NW_013952458.1, forward strand.
AATAAAAATAAAAAACAACTGCAAGCAACAAAATGATGTCATCAACAATGAAAACACGAGTTCTTGCTTCAGACAGAAACAGCCATACAAGAATTAAGACGGTACGACACAAACATGCGTCAACATCAGCTGAATACGAAGGTTTGGTGGCAAAGTCCTTTTTTTTTTTTTTTTTTTTTTTTTTGGATTTAGGGCTTTTTTTCCTCCCCGTTTTCAAACAAAGGAGGAAATATTTGATGAACAGCAAAGGATCACTCAAGTATTTTTTTTCTTTTCTTTTTCTTAAGTTAAACCAAACTAAATTTACACTGCATATGCCTCAGGTTTGGTTTTCCTTTTGCATGTTTTCATCCCACAGATAAAAACAGTGCAAACCTAAAAAAAAAAAAAAAGGGGGGGGGAGAATAAAAATTGCGACAGTTTTGTCAGCTCAGACAGATGAACTCACTCAGTCGTTCCAACCAGCTGGACTCAAACAATTACAGTAAAACTCAGATTTACATCACAAGTTTAATGAAAAGATGGTTTATGTTGGAGAAAAAGTTCAGATAACAAACTTTTCTCCTCCTCACATCTAAGTTTTCTGGTGAGTTGTTTAAAAAATGTAAACATCTTTATTTATTAAGGACCTTAGGAGTCAAATAAATGCCATAAAAACAATAAATATGCAAAAATCTGTAAAAATGTAGGTAGAAATGTTAAGAA
>NW_013952458.1:2195699-2196716 GCF_001266775.1 Austrofundulus limnaeus
CAAACTGTTTTAATAACTGGTTTATTACATAAACATATAAACCTACTAAAAGTAAAAACGTAATCAAAAACGTTTATAGAAAATACATACAATTTGAGCCTCAAGATAGAAAACAAACAAAAAAACAACAGCGTTTATAAAATAAAACATAAAAACAAAACCTAATGCATCATGCATCAAAGCCAAAAATAAAACTGTTCAACCCTTTTTTTTTATAAAACGATTAGCAAAAATGATTGGTAAGAAAACCCTTCATCAATAATAAAAAGTAAAAAGAGAAAACTCAAAGGCATTTGTATGAAAAGAGCAGAGATCAATGGCTTGTAGGAAAGAYAACACTTACTGAGCATTTTTATAAAAAATAAAAACATAAGACAATCAAAGATCTCCTGGTTCACTTCCTTCATTACATTTTTTATTGGCTCCTAAAAATGTTTGCACTTGAAATTCTGGTAAACATTTAAAAAAATGAAACAAATAAAAATATATAATATCAGCCAAGTAAAATTGGACAACTTATCATTCTTTTCTGCATTTAAACCAATATGAAATTGGGCTACTTGTTCCTATGGTTGATCCATTAAATGAAACTTTTTTTATATTTTACAAAGATCTTAAGGTACTATTTTTTATAAAGGCACTACAATCTTAAAGGAAAGCAACAGAATAATCAAAGCTGCTCTGTCTTTAATAAGACTCAGTCCTTTCTTTTTGTTTCTTTATTTGCCAACTCCTAAAACTTTGTGTAATAAGTTTCAGCTGTTCATAATGCAGCATTCAGCCACAAGAACGAGCCTTCGTGCTGTTTAAGTTTCCAAGCTTCTGCCCACATTTTCTTTCAAATTAAAACCACGCTTCATCAACGTCTTGGCTGCCTTGTTTACCGTGTACGCAGCCGTTAAAAGGCTTCTTGTTAAAATGCCTTTACGTTTATAATGCGATAAAATGGATTTTAAAATCAGAAACAAATAAATATTTAACTTTTAATGGTATCTAATAAAAATATCAGGAAATAAG
>NW_013952458.1:2196764-2199383 GCF_001266775.1 Austrofundulus limnaeus
GTTAAAACGTGTGTCATCTGTGGATAAGATTAACAGCACTAAAAAAAAATTATATTTTAACAAAAAACAAAATATTACGCAGCTTCATTTCCTTATGCCTTCATTTCAAATAATCCATCTGCATTTTAGTCCTACTTTTTAAACTCCTCTTYGCTGAAGCTCACAACAAACACAATCAATATCACAAGAGCTTTAATGTAAGTTGCTTTGTAGGTCATTTACCTCACAAAATAAAAAATAATAATAATAATACATTCGGCTATTGTCATAAATCACAAATCACACAGCAAATCCTAAAAAATACCTTCACAAACAAGAATAAACAAAAACAACATATKTTTTGATGTATTTAACTTTAGAACACCTGAGCTGCTGACATTTCATTGAAAAGTACCCTTAAAATGATTTCCTAAAGCTCTCTGTATTTTCACACCCTTTTTAGGTTATTTCGTTTGAGGTGATGTGTGTTCCTGGTTATATTTAAAAATGTTTTATATTTTATTTTAAAAGCGGTGAWTTAGCGTCTTAAAATGCAACCAAATCCTTTAAAAGAAACACAGCAGTCTGGTTTGATTTAAACTCAAAATGGGCTTATGAGTAACTTGTGACCTGTACATTCACTGATTAACAGTTATTATTTATAAGTGTCGTAGGTTGAAATAGAGGTTAAAATATATAATATATATTTATACGTATATATATATATAAACCCTAGGCAGGCAGCACTATTTTACAGGCGTTTAAAAAGAAATACCAGCTGATTAGGCACAAAGAGGTAACAGCCATAGTGGCAAGTGTTTGTTTTCTGAACAGAAGCGTTTATAGCCTGGTATAGTTTTTAACAGATCCACGCCGTTACCTACGAAGTGATGACGGCGTGCTTTAGTGCGATGGCAGAGTGGCGGCATTGGCTGCGCTCAGCTGACCCACAGCCAACATCAGGATGTCCTTTTTTTCTTTGTAAAAGCGCAGCTCTCTGCCGGCCAGCCGGGCGTCCTCCAGTTCGCGCTCCGTCGAGGCCAGCTCCTGAGCGATGGTGCCCGCCACGCTCTGCTCTCGGTTCACCCAATCGGCCGCCATCTGAGTGCGCATGTCGTCATCCAGGGCCCGGTGGGAGTAATGGGCCAGCACCTCCTGGGAGTTCAACCACAGAAGAGTCGGCGTTATAACAAGGGCTGTGTTCACACTGCAGACTAAAGTGACCTAATCTGATTCTTTTTTTTCTTTTTCAAATATGCAACCCACATCAGATTTTAAAAACGTGCCATGTGTCTAGGCCCGTCATGATAGGCAATAAATCAATAATTCAATGATAAATTTAAATGAGGTAAATAATTTTCATTTGCCTGTTTATTTGTTTTCTTCAAGTCTCCCTCTTTTCTACTACTTAGCGTAGGGAGGAGTGAACTCTCGCGTCAGGTAGCATGTAGCATGCTAACGCTGTAGCATGAGAGCCCCGTCAACGGGCATTTAGCTACAGGAGCGTCTTCGGTTTTCCAACCGGTTCTTTCAGTTGGCAACGCCTCAGGACACCATTCCAAACCTTGGGTTTGCAGAGAGTTTTTATTCTACTTATGTTTTACACTACGTATTTTTAATAAACTTGGTAAGCAGTTTGTGGGTGACAGCAATTATTTKATGAAGCCAGAGGAAGACATACAGAATAAACTGCGCGGGCTTGGATAGAGGAAGTGGGAAACAAKTTTACAGCTTCAGCAGCTGTTGTGTGMTGTTTTCCCAATCTCCGATCCARGTCAGTCCCTAACATTTTTTTTTTACATACATAAATTTCGTCAACTTCCGTAAGCTTCATAAGCGAGGGTGTGGGGGATGTGTGTGTGCGTGTTATTATTATATTAGTTTCAAATGGTCCCCAAACGATGTTATTGTTTATCGCAATAAGAGACAATTCATTGTCCAGCAAAATTTGTTATCGTGACAGGTGTGTAAAATAAGAAAAGAAGCTAACAAAATACACAAAGTTTATTCTAAAATGTGTTAAACATTAACACAAAGTTATCTGTAGCCTGATTATCTTTACTTCCTCTCTGTGCTTTAGCTGCGTGTCGACGTMCGACCAAAATTAGAATTTTTCAAAACCTCCTTTTGTGCTTTTTGTTTTTCTCGAGCAACACCGCTGCCACTCCGAGTGAGAAGTAAAACAGCTCTTTCCTTTAAACCCAACCCAAACATATCATTTCATTCTTTGTGACAGCTGTGAAAGTCAACCCTGTACTTGTATAATTGAAGCCATGCGTGAGACGGGTTCGGCTGTCACACGGTACCTGTCGGGAACACTGCCGCTCTCTCATGGCTTTGAGGCTTCCATTCCAGTGCAGCAGCTGGAACACRGTCATCAGCTCCTGCAGTTCAAAACAAAAAAAAACTATTTCAAACCCAGCAAAAAGAAAACACCAAAATCACAAGATTCAAAAACTAAATGTTTTAACTTGTGCAAGCTTCTAATTAAAAGTATTGCAATAATTCCCAAACCTAAGCTTCCTCCTTTTTTTAACAAAAACTATCACATTGGGCCTCATGCAAGAACATGTTCGTATTCTTATCCTAAATTTCTCTTACTTTTGTTCGTACAAAGGGTTCGTACGAACATGTCACGTC
>NW_013952458.1:2200153-2205284 GCF_001266775.1 Austrofundulus limnaeus
GAGGAAAACCCGTCTGGATAACAGCAGACTGACTGCTCGTAAAATACAGTATACGACAGGTCTGGACCACTCGTAAATTTTGTTCATCTGAAAAAAATCTTAGAATACGAAAACATTGGTGAATACCACAAATTCTCCTAAATCACTCGTACGCACAATTTAAGAACAAATCTGTGCGTACGAACGGTTCTTGCATGAGGCCCATTGTTCCTGAGCTGCAATAAGTAGCCCCATTGGAGGAGCGTTAACACAACTGCATTGTAAGTTGGTGAAACATTAACACACTGCCTGGGCGACTCATCTTACATATGTTTTAAAAAATGGCTAATTATTGAGTTTTTCCSCACCTGGAACTCCAGCATAGACTTTCCTTTGTTGGACTCCAGCATGAAGCGAAATGCCCCGATGCCTGTGTTTGGATTATCAGCTTCTTCTCGGTTTCCCTGCAAACAACAACATCACCCGGTCACTAAAAGTCTGCATGTGCAGCAAACAGCTGCAGACCAGCATAAAACAACGAGCCTCACTCATATCCTCTCATTTGAACAAACAGTAAAACTCATTCAACTGCAGACGTACTGACAGTTCTATCAGCACGGCTTTCAAATATTTGTTCAAACTTACATTGAAAGAGGCCAGGGCCTCGCTCACACTCTTCTCAATGAAGTCGTCTGTAATTCGACGTGAAGGATGCTCGTTAAAAACCGAGTTCATCAGCGCGATCTTGGCCGCGCTGCGCCGAGCTTCAGCCTTCGTCGGACAAAACTGTCAAACGGTGAAGACAATCAATACAGATTTAGAGTCTTGATCAAAGACAGCAGCGTTTCTTCTAATATGATAATCATGYTGTCAGATTGCAGATAATTTAACCTGGAAGCTTCCGAAACAGCTGCCACCTGGAAGGCTMACGTAGCAGACGTAGGGAGGACTGTTAGACGGGACCATTTCGTAAACAACCAGCGCTCCATTCCGCAGGTCGGCCCCTCTGGTCAGCTTCATCTGCCAGAACTCCTGTAGAGCTTCCACCACGTTCACTGAGGGGGGGGAGCAAGGTTCACGTTGTGTTTTATCAAATGTCACTTAAAAGTGCCTGTGACATGGCATTTTTTAAATAAATATAAAGGCATTATTGGAAAGATAACATCAATGACATATTGCAAAAATAAATTCCCGCTGCTGAGATGAACATTTACTGAGATATTTGCATTTGAAATACCAGGAAGTGATGTCAAAGGGGAATGTCCGCGTGGATTAGAGCATTGATAAAATGGCTRAGGACACAGACTGTAGAGAAGAATCTGATGTTTCTTTACATTATTTTGAGTCACTATTAAAGGCAGATGAACACRAGTCAGGGTTCAAATAATATAATTTCAATAAACAAAGACTACAGAGTTCTCTTTCTGAAATAGTTCCCCTTTGATGTCACTTCCTGTTTCACTTTGGCTGATCCAAGTTCAAAAGAAAATGTGCCATTTGTKTGACCAAATGGGTAAAAATCCCATTTTATGCAAGGTTTCTTATATAAAAATGTGTTTTCTTTAACCTTTTAATGTCACAGGCCCTTTAATATCCTTCATGCCTTAATCAGTGAATATTCTTAGAGGAGCATCTTTAAAGGTGGTCAGAAAAAGTAAAGTATTTCTCAGGTAAGATCATTTTTGGTCACAACCTTTCCACAAAACTYTTTAAAAGATCTGAGCTACTACTTTAAGTAAAAACTCCCACAGCCCCAGGACTTTAAATTCCTGTGTGACAATTTGGAAACAACAACAAAGGAGAAAAAAAAATTATAAAAAAAAAAAGTGATTCACTGGATTTGGATCTGCGAAGAGGTTCAAAAGCAGAATTCTTTGGCTGCTGTATTTCCCAGCTGGAGCCCGCTCAGCTTTGAGCGTTTGAGTTTGCTCATCGTCACATACGTTTCAGAGCCGCAGCCCGGTCGGACAGAAAACAAAAATCTCTGTCAACAAACTCCAAAGAGTGCGGCGACGTCAGAAGCGTAAATCCCTGATCTGCAATCCAGATAGCAKTACACGCTTCCCTCTGAGGGGCAGTAAAACACCCAGCGTATGCTCTCATTTTGTTGTTAGTCAGCCATAAAATAAACTTTATGCGCTTTTGAGATGTTTATAGACCCTTAATAGTCCAACATCACCAACAGGGAGGCATCTGGTCCCAAAGTCGCTCTGCAGCGTGAAAACGAGTCCCAAACATGAAGCCTTGGATTTAAAAGTTAGAATCTTTAAGAAAAAGATAAACTCCTGCAACAGATGGTCTGTCCCCCCCACAGAGCTCAACATTGTGGAATCAGTCAGATTACTGTACAAGAAGAAACTTAAGTGGTTAGCAATGCAACAGCAAGAAGATCCTGGGTTCAAAACCTGGGTGGGCTTGGGGTCTTTCTGTGGAGGAGTATGCTCGTTGTGTATGCGTGGGTTTTTCCTCAGAGTACTATTTCTTTTTCCCACAGACCAAAAAAGATGCATGTTTAGGCTGCCTTCAAGTCACAGCTTCCATTAAAAAAGGGATCTCTGTGAGATTCGCCTGCTTAAATACAAATATAAAGGAAAATTGGACAGCCTGTGCTGATTCATAATCTTGACTTGGCTACAAAACTATAAACGTGTATTAGAAGACCTTTAGTTTTCCTGCAATAAAAGCGACGAGGCAGCATTCTTTGATTTCATTTCCTGTGAAACTAAAGTAGAAACAGGCAGGAAAACCAGGAAGATGGTGAAGGATTAGATTTAACAGTGGTGTTGCTCCAAATTATTATTTAGGAGAATATCAAAAGCAGGTAAACTTCAACTMCATTTGAGGAAATTGTGTTACTGCCCGTCCGACTACAATGGTGCTCTACTTATTTTAAAGACATTAGGAAGCCTAAATGGGTTATTGGGGGGATGAGGTGGTCAGTCAATGCACTTAGGGACAATCTTTTGCAAATAAATCCTATTTGTACTGAGAAGAAATACTTAATACTTAAAATATTAACTGTAGCTGCTTCAGTTTCCATCATATTAGGTTGAGGGATGGTTCATAATAAGTCTGTATATTCTCCAAATAAACAGACATTATTGTATAAACTCATATAATTCATATGTCATGTTGTGGACCAATACACAAACCCAAACCAGGCTGGGAAACTCTTGTCCCATCTTGCTGGTCCTGTAACAGGGTGTAATAATAAAACWTGATGATGCCATAACAGTCCAAACTCCCATCCCCAGTTTGAAACAATTTCCTCACATTTATTTACTTATTTCTTTTATTTTTATTTACACATTTATTCTCTCATCGGTCCTCCTGGAGCCTTACCTCGGCCGTAGCCCTGTGTGTGCTTGGCGAAGCTGCGGACCACCGCCTCCACCGCCTCCTTCAGCACCGCCGGGTTCCCCGGGTTRCAGCGCGCCCCGGCCGGCCCCAGCCCGACTCCCGCTCCGCCGTACAGGCTGTGGAGCTGCAGCGGCGGCGGCGGAGGAGGAGGCCCGGACGCAGGGGACAGAGAGGCCGCCGACGACGACGACAGCAGCGGCGCCACGGGGACCGTCACCCCGGGCCGGAGGGAGGAGGAGCGGAGGGTCCCGGTCAGTCCAGAACCGAATCCTATCCCCGGCTGCAGCCTCTGAGGGCGGATACTGTCCGGGAGAATGTTGGATTCCATTGTCCCGACGTAACGTCTGCAGAGTCCGGTTCAACGTGGGAGACAGGACCGACTGCTGAACTGCTGACACCGSGAAAAGTCGACTTTAAACGGTGACGGGTCAAAGTGTTGGCCGAATTTCGACAGGYTCTGCTGAGAGAAGGAGTTTGTGGTCGTTGAACGGACACACACTGGTTCGCCTGWACATCCTCGCTCTCTGGATTAGCTGTTGGATTGTCAGTCGAGTGATGCCTTCATGGACGGCTCGGACACGGCTGTTTTAGTTCACATGATCGATTTGTATTCATCGCGTCTCCCATCTTTTCCTATTTTACCCCACTTATGCGGCATACAAAGTGGGTTTAATAAATGTTTTTTTCTGTTAGTTGTTGCAAATATATGTTTTTTACTCTTTTTTGCTTATATCTTCAGAACATCTTTTTTTATTTTATTGATTTTACATTGTAGTCTGCTCCCTTCTCATCTTTTGTATGGAAACCTATTTATGTCACTTATAAAAGAAAAACCCCAAGTCTTATTTGTGACACTGTTTCACAATTACAACTTATGATTATAACTGTAGTGTCTTATAATTATGATTTAGCAGGGTATAATTCTGTAGTTATGACTTACCATCGTAAACTTACAACTTATTACTTAGCGACTTGAAATTCTGACATTCTTTTGATTTTGCATCTTATTTTTATACTTATATTACATTTTTACTTCAGCATTCACCCCACCTCTTATTAATCAGTGGTACGCACAAATATGGATTAAAAATTATTTTTATGGGAAGTAAGTGTGACCTAMATCTGTGTTGTTGTGCGGTTTCCCACGGTTTTTRMAGGACGTGAAGGCAGCAGTGGAAAGTCAGAGGAAAAAATGTGTCTCAGAAATCTGAGCCTCCTGTGTTCTCCTCTGGCAGCAACACTGAACAACTACAGTGGTTCAAAAGCTCCTTCTCTGTTGCCTGAAACATGTGATTAAAAACTTGGAACTGGAGAAACATACTTTGATAAAAGAAAAATAAGGAATTCACTTCTTTAAAACAGTGAAAACTGATGTAAGTTTGCAGCACCTGGGTGTGTAACWCAGYTTGTGGCCCACCTACTTTGGCAAAACAAAGACTTGAAGAGGAAATGAGACCTCCTTCCGTGCTTCCCTTAAGACAAAAAAAAAGTGCGTAAGCATTTGAATAAAACATTTTAAACACAAATGTGCCCTAAAGTGAACCTCCTTCTTGCAAAAATGCACTTTTGAAAAAACTCCATAAATCACAGAAACATCTATAAACTGTTTATAACAACGTGCAAACACAGCTGAAAGAATAATTTATAACTGTAATGAATGTTTGACCCACTGGATGGTGTCATAAGTTATTATCCTCACTCTCTGGGTTTGTTCTCCAGCTTTTGTCCAAGTATGAGCAACTTGTTTCAGTGAATCTGAGTCATCAAGTGTGTACACTTGTGTGTTTAAACA
>NW_013952458.1:2207298-2225359 GCF_001266775.1 Austrofundulus limnaeus
ATTCAGCTTACTGACTTTTACCAGAAGCCACAATTGTTACAGATGACAAAAGTCTAAATATATACATATAATTCCTTAAAAAGAGAAAAAGAAACAAAAAGAATTCCCTTTAAACAACTTTAGACATATTAGCCTTGTGTTTAGCCAAGTGTATATCTACGCTTGAAAGCACTGAAGATAAATTTGAGGGCAAGTAGTTTGTAATGTCCAACAATGTTGAGGTAAAACACATTTGTTACCACTGAAATGAATTATGCAACTGTTTTGACTGTAAGTTATGCAAAAATAATTAATTTAAACAATTTCTTTGTAGGTCTCATCCAGTCAGCAGCCATGAAACTCATCCTCATTGCATTTGTTGTTGCTCTTACTGCAGCTCCGGGTTCGTTTCTGATCATGAACATTCATTCAAGTTATATAAGACGGGAAAATGACCCAAACTCACTGTTTTTTCTTTCTTTTTGTTTGTCTTAAATCTACAGGAGTCTATGCACCGCTCCCGCAAGAGAGTACAAGTCTGAACGAGTACTTTGACAACATAAAGGCCAAAGTGAACCTGGAAATGAAGACCCTAGAAGGCTGGCGTGTTGATGCTAAGTATGTCACACTTTATGCTCAACACACAAAGTTCACGGTTATTACGTTCTTACCAAAATTCCACTAAGAAAAAGTTAACTTTGCCTCACAGTCATCAAATTAGCACCTTATCAGCCATGACAATGGGTCACAGGGGATTAGGGAAATAGCAAATCCTAAAAAAACTTTAGTTTTATATGTACATTTTATCTTTTTAAATATAAATTTAGAAGACAAGCATCAATAACATGTGATGGTGCTTTCTGTAATTTCACTTGTAAATTAAAAAATAACATTAACCTATGTATATCAGAAGATGATTTGATTGTTGAAAAAACCTATACATTTGGTGTTACCACCCCAGGATTTTCAGTGGCCCCACATTATAAAAGAAAAATACTAACACTAAGTTCCCATTTGGCTAAACATTAGCCTAGACTTGATGAAGACTTCTGCCCATTTCTCCTCTCTGTGCTCTGACAGGTACCAACGACTGATAAACATTTGAATGATCAGCTCAAAAATGACCAGATTGTCTCTTTGAATATGAAGTATTTCTGAAATACAAATATTTGGTCCCTGACCTGTAGTTKTTCACAGCTGAGGACTGTGATATTTAACGATATTTAATCTGTTCCACGCCACAGGAGCTTCCTGGATCGCCAGCAGACTGAGCTACAAGCTGTCCCAGATCAGATGAAGGAAGCTTTAGCCGAAATGGAGAAACACTTCAACCAAATTGTGGATAATTTCCGGATCAAGTGCAATAAATTCTTTCTGAAAACAAATGTGGCCCATGAATAAAACAGCTGATATTTTAAAGTTCTTTGGAGCCAATTTCTGCCCAGGCAGTCTCTAATATGTTTCTGTGCTCATTGATATGAAAATTTATTAAAATTTTAATAATTAAAACAGAAACACTCATTTTGTGTTGGTTTTCTTTTGTGGGAAAGCARTATTTGTTTTTACCCTCTTGGAATTTCTGAATGATTTTGTTAGATCAACACATTTTTTTAAACTTTAACAAGTTAAACATGAACAGTTTTACTCTTAAAAAAAGTCTCATAACAGAATTATTTTATAACTTTTATTCAAGCAAGCAAGGGTTAAAGAAACAATAACAGGCTTCAACAGCTCAAACATTCAAACATTTTAAAAAGGGATAAAATAGCAGAAAGAAATACTTTAATTACATTTTCTCACAGAATTCTCTTCTAAAACTCCTCAAACTGATTGTTTTTATTTTATTGCATTTTTTTCTATTTTTTATGGATTTTCTCTTTAACAAAAACTGACCAGGGTTTCGTTTGGTCATTTTAACCTTGGTTGGAAACTTATTTCAACTGTTTCTTTTTTTATGATTATTTAACTTATTTTTACTTTGTTTTGTGTATTTTTTTGTTTTTACATTTTTTCAAGCCTTTTCTCTAGCACAGAAGCTCATCTCAAGGTTGTTATTCCTGTGGGGAAAAGAAAAGCAATATTCAATCAGAAGTAATAAAAGTAACTGTCCTAGATTYTTRTCAAGTTATCTATGAAATTTACAAATCATTTTCAAACAGAAAATAAATCCCACCTTGGGTTCAGACACTTGGGACAGCAGCAGAGTTTGTCACAGTTTTCTGGGCGGCCTCTTTAGCCTGGTGGGCCTGCAGCACTGCCACCGCCTCGTCCACCTGGACAAGAATATTATTAGCAGCATCAACAGCAACTGCTTTGTTTGCACATAATCCACTCCTCACATGTCTAAACCTCAATAACACTTGATTCTAGATACATTAGCTCACTTCTGTGCTCCTTTTAAGATGAAGTCTTGGTGCATCTTTCAAAGAAAATTGATCAACATTAAAAAACTAAAGTAGTAACCTTTGAGCGAAGAGACTCTGGGGACTCCAGCATGTGGAGCAGCTCAGAGTTGTCAATCTCCAGCAGCATGCCGGTGATCTTGCCTGCCAGGCTGGGATGCATGTTCTGGATCAGCGGAAATAGGCGCTCACCTACGAGACGGACAGAGAGGATTTAAATCAGAAAGTCATCGACACCCACAGAGTCTTGAACAGTCGTGTGGGCAGTGAAATCGAAGCATCCACACACACACACACAATGTGGTCAAATTAAGTCCTACCCAGCATCTGCTTCTGTTCCTGTGGCGGAGCAGCGGCCAGCATGGAGGCAGTCAGAGGTTCCTGTCCCTGAACGTGGACTGCAGGCTGAGGCGGGGGGACACAGGGAACAACAAGTTGAAATCACAGCTAAATGCTCCTCAGATACAGAGCAGAGGAAACCAGTGGTTATTGCACAAAAGAAAAAAAACATTCCTACCTGCTGCAGGGAGACTGGCTGAGCACTGATGTGCGGCTGGGTGTTGCGGACTCCTGCTGCATACTTATACTGAGGTACTCCACGTACTGGAGCCGCTGCTGCAGCAGCTGCAGTGGCTGGTCGGGGAGCCTGAGAGGCTGCAGCATGAGCCGAAAGGGACAAAACACCAACATAAATACAATCACAAGCACCTCTGCAGATCTGGTGTGCAGTTACAGGAAATATCATGTGGGTTTAAGAGAACTGACCAACGCGCTGGGTGGACATCATGCGGGGGACCTGGGAGGCAGGCCGTATGGTACTGAAGGTCTGAGGGCGAGGTGCTGACGGACGCATGGAACCAGTCATGTTCTGAAAGTCTGAGGACACAGAAATAATTTATCCAGGAAAAAAAAATGTTCCTTTCACTTTTTATTAAGCGTTACAAAGAAATACTTACGCTGGGGTCGGACACCTTGGGTAGCCCAACGTGGGCTCGGGCGCAGCTGAGCCATCTGGCCAGCAGCTGGGTAGTAAGCAGGACGGTTCTGAGCCTGAGGTATGGCTGCCATGAAGTAGCCAGAGGGTGGCGCGGGCTGGTAGGGGTTGATGACAGGATTTGGCACTGCGCGCACACTGGCCATGCGCTGCATGTACTGGTTGGTCAGGTGAGCTTGGCGCTCCTCTTTTCTCTGGGCCAGGGCCACGTAGAGCGGCTTGGTGGCCACAATGCGTCCGTTCATTTCTGTGACCGCTTTTGTGGCCTCCTCTGGGGACGAGAAGCAGACAAAGCCGAAGCCTTTGCTGCGCCCACCTTCCATCATCACCTAAAAATAATCCAGCGTTAAAACAGCTAATGGTCATTAATAAACAGTTCAGTGTCAGTCCACTTCTTCATTTGGGAAAGTAAAAATGGTTGCCTTACCTTGGCACTAGTTATGGAACCAAACGGCGCAAACTCCTTTCTCAGGCGTTCGTCATCAATCCCGTCATCAAGGTTCTTCACATACAAGTTGACACCCTTGAAATAAACAGACAGAATCTTCAATCAATCTTATTTAACGGCCTGGGAATAAAAACTTGAARTCTTTAATATTTCTGTCTGTAGAACATATCTATCCCCAGAGCACACAGTACAGAACAGAGGGGCCCATGACCTACAGAATCACTGTTGCAGCCATTTTGGCCAGTGCAGCCTACAGAGAAGGGTGCACTGAATTTGACAAAGCTGCAGTTTTCCTTTWACCAAAGTATAAATACAACACTTTGACTGCTTTCAGAAATCACATCGAAAATCTTCTCAGTTTAAAAGCAGACAGAGAAACTGACCTGGTAACGAGTCATGCGGTCTTGTTTCAGTTGTTCAAACTTGCGCTTCAGCTCCGTCTGACGCTCCACCTTCTTCTGGGCTCGGCCAACGTAGATGAGCTTTCCATTCATCTCCTTTCCATTCATTTCATCCACTGCCTGAAATAAGGAATAAGAATTAAAAACTACCAACCGATGCAAGAGTTTCAATGTAGTTATTAAAAAAACCGAAGCATAAAAACCTGAAAATTTATTTTAATTCAGATCTTACTTTTTGGGCGTCCTCGTGTTTTTCAAAGCTGACGAAGCCGAACCCTCTGGACTTTCCGTTTTCGTCCGTCATAACCCGAATACTCAGAGCRTTTCCTAAATAAAAGATGTTGGAGATGAGCCACCACTGTTACAAGTGWATGTTAAAATAAAGAGCAGCTGGTACACTCACACCCCGACTTACCGTACTTATTAAAGATCTCATTCAGCTTCTCGTCATCCATGTCGTCGCCGAAGTTTTTGATGTAGACGTTTGTGAACTCTTTGGCCCGGGCTCCCAGCTCAACCTCACGCTCTTTGCGAGATTTAAAGCGACCCACAAACCTGTGTCAAAGAAACAGCCAAAAATACAAGTTAAAAAAATGACAAAAACAAAATTTTGTCCGTTTGTTTTACATTTACTTCACTGAATAATTAATATTTCTGTCTGTAGAACATATCTATCCCCAGAGCACACAGTACAGAACAGAGGGGCCCATGACCTACAGAATCACTGTTGCAGCTATTTTGGCCAGTGCAGCCTACTGAAGGGGGTGCACCGAATTYGACAAAGCTGCAGTGTTAGAGAAACATTTAGCAAAAAAAAAAAACTAAAGGCTCAGAAATGACAAAAAGAAACTTTTGTCCATCTGTATTTCATTTACTTCACTGAATGCGTCGCTACAAGTCATTGTTTCATAATATAAATATTAAAACAGTTTTATCAAATAAATCTACTGAATCACCCTTGGAAAGACAAGATCACAACGTCAATGCTCAAACCCAACTTTGGATCTTCAAATTTTCAAACCAGACGTAGTATTACTTCATTATTTTTTTGTTTTAGGTGCTGGATTAGTGCAGACATTAACAGGGCAAAACCAGTGAATACATTCACTCACACTTTTCTGTCATTGAGCAGCATGCCGTTCATTTTTTCAATGGCTCGTTCAGCAGCCTCCTGAGTCTCAAAATGCACAAAGCCGTAGCCTTTAGAGCCATTTTCATCACAAACCACCTAAGAGAGAGAAGAGACATGCTGTTTGAAGGCAGGCACACACACACAAACACACACACACACACCTCCAATAAAATTTACCTATTTGTTGGATGGCATCTGACAGATCTGTTCCATGAAATTTTTTTTAATTTGGGCCTTAAGACTACGCCAATTCGTGTATTTTCACAAGTATGTGTACAAAACAACTGCAGGAAATCAATCATGAGCAAACTGCAAAAAGTTACAACGGGTAATTTTCCACCAAAGTAGTTCCAGTTCTGGTTTGGCACCAGCGCCAGACAAAAAACAAGTTCTTTGTTGGATCCGAATAAAAAAACAGCTTACATCAGGGACTGGGCACTAGTTTAAGGAGCACAAGTAAAATACAGAGCTGATGTAGGTTCTGGTTTACAAAATTTGAGAGGAACTAAAAGGTGTTCATTGTGTCTAACTTTTCTTCCCTCATCATTCCCATTATCAGTCTCAGTGTTGGCCTAGATAAAACATACAAGGGCATTCAGAGCCACAAACGTCTAGTTTCATCAAAACTATTTTCAACTTTTTATTTAAATATAAACCTGTTGGAGTTTTTATTTAAAGCCTAATCCTAATTTTTGTCATCTGCAGTTTTCAGAAATACGATTGCAAATGTTTTCACAAACCCTAACTGCAAAGGTTTGCAAAGAAAGTCTGACAATCACACTGATCTGTCAGCATAGTTCATTCTGTTGGTTCTGCAGAAATGAGGAAAGAGGGGCAAATCCAAGCAATACCATTAAATGTCAAGCAAAACCACAGCTCTCTGGCTTTTTCATGGAAACACTTTGACCAAAAGGAGTAAGATAACAGCTTCACCACAAAACGTTTCTTCCCCTGCAGGTGGAAACCTTTTTTTTTTTTACCTTGCACGACAAGATGTTGCCAAAAGCAGAGAAGGTGTCATAAAGAGCCTTGTTGTCGATGGACTTGTCAAGATTCTTGATGAAAATATTCCCCACGCCGCTTTTCCTCAATGACGGATCACGCTGCGACCACATGATGCGTACGGGACGCCCTTTGATCACATCGAAGTTCATGGTGTCCAGAGCCCGCTCAGCTGAAAGGAGAAACAGGATTATTTTAAACATTTATAATCTCAGATGGTATACTTGGATCATGTGTTGGTACCGAGATGATGACAGTGTGTGTTCGAAAGACGCTTTGGTGTCTTTCTGTGGCTAAAAAGGTGAGCTCCAGGCTTTTTGATTTCATTTCTAACAACTAAAAATCATCATAAGATAGTCTTAGATTTAAACCTATTGTGCAAGTGTTCCAACACTTCGGCTTCAGTTGACATTTTTTTTTGGAAACTGTGCCAGAGGACGGTAAGTGTTTTGTGACTTTATTTCACTTATTTGCCCTTGTGTTTTGCATAGATGTTTTAGGCAATCCTGCCCACAAGTTATATGGAAAACCATCAAAACTGAAGCCAACTGTGGTGAGACTGAACCATCTGTTCCACAGCAACAAAAAATAAACTTACTCTTTCTGAACATAATGCTTGAAAAAAAGTTTCTTGGTAAAAACAAAACTCAATTGACTTACACTACAACAGTGTTAGTATGAACTTTAACRGCTCAGTGTGAAAACACACCCAACAGAGCAAAAGGGCAGAGGCAACCTCGTGTTCTTATCATCACTATGCAGAAAATGTTAAGTTAGGAGTAGATATCTGCTCTTCTTAGTACAAAGGGCTAGGGCTGCCACGATTAGTCGACGACTAATCGATTATTAAAATAATCGATGACTAATTTAATAATCGATTAATCGTTTTCTTTTTTTTTTTTTTTTGTTCTTTACTTTGTTTTTCTCTCCAAACTGCTTTGACACCTTCCACTGCCACATCTGCCTTTCTGTCCTTGACACACATGCACAGTAGTGGTAACTGGGGTAGGCCGTGGACGTCACAAGACATTATACAGACAGGCTCTGGTATCATGGCTACCTGGCTACGGAGCTCAAAAGTGTGGGAACTTTTTTAAAGAAAATTAAAGAGAAACCTGCAATATCTGCAGAGCAGAACTTGCCTTCCACAGCAGTTATTTTTAGTTAGCATATAGCTAAAATCTAACCATGTTTTTATAATAGCAGCTGCATTCTGGCGCGATAAGCTCCATGTTTTATATTCAATTAACGTGTGATCTGATTAGTCGACTAATCGAAAAAATAATCGGTG
This sequence comes from Austrofundulus limnaeus, assembly GCF_001266775.1. Lineage (NCBI taxonomy): Eukaryota > Metazoa > Chordata > Actinopteri > Cyprinodontiformes > Rivulidae > Austrofundulus > Austrofundulus limnaeus. Next base: position 2,214,948 of record NW_013952458.1, read on the forward strand.
ATTAATCGATTATAAAAATAATCGTGTGGCAGCCCTACAAAGGGCTTATTAACCCCCCCCCCCCCCCAATCTAATAAACGATAAATGCCAAAGCCAACACATGAATGATTAGCAATCCAAATGAGAAGATTTGTTGGGGTGTTATCTRAACAAAAAAGGTGATTAAAAACTCTTTCAGTTGACCACATGTCTGAGGTGGGCTGTGGGAGGACGTGGTATTTCTTTGATACGCCCCTGTCCTGGGAGGATCCCCGGCTCGGGGAGGTTCACGTGAAAAAAAAAAAACATTTCAGGCTTTAAGAAAACATAATTATGGACTCCTTTTCGGAGCATTCTTGGTGTTTATTGAACTACTTACCGTCCGCTGGCTGTTGGAAGTTGACATAGGCGTATCCAAGGGACCGCCGGGTGATCATGTCCCTACAGACCCGGATCGAGAGGATGGCTCCGGCTGGGCTGAATTTCTCGTACAGCATGGCCTCGGTGATGTCCGAATGCAGGTCCCCGACGTACAGGGAAGCCATGGGGTAACTGGGAGCGCTGGGATTCATCGTCTTTTTTAGCTGTGGATGCTAACAGGACGACAGTCGAGTTCTACCGGCGGAGAAATTTAAAAAAAAAAAAAAAAAGTTGCGAAGCTTCAAACGGTCACGTCGGTCAGAACGAGAACGTGACTCGTCAGGAACGGCTTGGGTTCGAATGTACTGGGTTCCAAAATGACGACTGTCGCTTAAATCTGTCGCACTTCTTATTACTTGACTCCGCTTTACGACTGAAAACCGATAATTTAAAAAAAAAAACTAGTCGGTGATTTAGCTAGCCCTTTCGTACGTTACCGTGACCGTCCAGTCCTCAAATGCTCCTGCTTCACAGACTTGTTGCAAAAAGAAAAAAAATGATTTTTTAGCTTTTTTATATTTTGAAATTTTTTTTTGTATTTTTTATTTTATTTTTTTAGAACGCGTGCCGAGCGAGCTCAGAGCACACGCGCACTCACACAGCGACAGCCGGGTTGAAGGGAAGGAAGTAGATGGGAGGCTGCTTCTTTAAATACCAGTGATTGCGTCACTAAAATGAACCAATAGCCTTTTAGTATTTTTAGGCAACGTCAACTAAGGGGCGGTACCACAACCGTGCGCATGATGATGATGAAATCATGTAAAAACAGATGACTGACATCAAACCCCACTTCAGTCACGTTAAGAAAAATGATTAGTTTTTTTTCTGGATAATGGTGGAGACGACTTACAAGGCAGCCTGTGAGTAACGTCCTTTATCACACAAGCTTTCCAAATAATTCCCTTCCTGAGAGTAATGAGTTAGTCATCTCTAATGAGTAACTCATTGCTGAGTCACCAAATGGGCATTTGTGGCGCCTGAAAAGGGGTTTACAGCCCATCCTGAGTTATATAATGAACAAATCGGACATATAAGAAATGTAGACGAAAAAGTCAAATAAAAAAAACAAATCAAGATTAAAGAATAACTAGAAAAAATGTGATGTGAATGACTAATTTGCTGCAGAAGCTAAAATTAACTAGCTATAAGAAGTAACACAAAAGCAGCAAAAGACTAGCTAAAGGTATCGGGTACCTAAAAGTAGTATCAGACTAGCTAAACATATCAGAAGGCAAGCTAACAATAGTATGACTAGGTAAACATACATAAACAAAGGCTAGATATAAACTAAAAGTATCATGGGGTAAAAGCTAAATGTGTCATGCCAACTTAAATCTACAAATACAAAGAGTAGCCTTAAAGTAGATGATAAATGTAGCAAGACTGGCTGAAAGCTAACAGTAGCAAAAGGAAGCTTAAGACAAAAACAAAACATGTATGCTGAAAGTTTTCTGCAAGAACGTTTTTTGTAGTTATTAAAGAGATCTTTGAATATTTCTAGTGGGAAAATATTTGTAAACAGATATTTTTTKGGGGGATGTGTTGTAGAAAAACAAAGGTTGTAGCACCTATCTTCTGATTCAGCTGGACAACTGATACATGAACAACTAAAAGAGAACAAATATGCAGTAGCTTGAGAAAAACACAGGAAAATGGTGTGAACGCTGACTCAGCATAGCTACAAAACAGATGTTCACTGATAAAAAAAAAAAAGGAGCCACAAAACAACAGCAAAAAATGTAGTGACAAAAGCTAGAATAAAAGTGAAATCGACACAGAAAACTTTGTTTATAGTCAAATAAAGCAACATGTTTTTGGAAACATAAGCACGTATGGTTAGAATGTAAGGTTTTAGGTAACTAATTTGAAGTAAAGTTTCAGTTAAAGAAATTACAAGTTTTTGTATGCCGATAGATTTCTCAGAATACAGGCTTCTTTCCACAGTCCAGACCTTTATTTACTGTAAGTATGATTGTTGATGTTTTTCTTTTTTTGGCCAGTAACTGGATTAACCAGAAAATTTTGTGCCTGATTCTATTTACCATCAACATCAGTAGAGGGCAGCATTGCTTGTGAAAAAAAAAACTTAAAAACAAAACATAAATAAACGTTGACTGCTGCAGAATTTAGGTTTTGTGTGTTCTTTTAAATCTCCTAAATCATGGTAAACAGGCTGTCACTGAAATCTGTTATACACGAACAGAAAAGGAGACCAGCACACTTAAGTTTGAACATTTTAATTCCACTTACATGAAAGCACATAACCAAATAATGCACTCAAAATGTTTGTAAATTCTGAATCCCAACCTTTTAAAAAACAAGGTACTGTAATTAGAAGAAACTGGCACTACTTTGTGACTACAAAATGGCTTTAATGAAGCTTTCTACCAAGTTACTTCAATAATCACTATATATTTAAGTTCACATGGTTTAGTTCATCTTTTCATGATGCACTAAAAAAAGGATAAATTACTTTAAGACACCAGGTTAAGGTTAATCCTAAGCCAAAAACCGCCTGTTTATAATGTCTAACCCTCACACCATACTACTGAGAATCACATACATTCCAGGAGTCAAATTCAAAAAAGGGAACAAAATGAAGAAAAAATACAAAAAAATACCCAAATAGAAAAAGAGTAGAAAGCCACATGGCAAAAGTATYCTCTGCGCTGCTGAAGAGATAAAATATCAAAAAAGTTACAGTATCGAGCCATTTTAGTTTTTAATCAAGTTCATGTTATTTTAGGCTGCTTTTAACTTATGTGGTAYGAAACACTGCAGGAAATTATAGTCACTGTAGAATATAATCCTCTCAACAAAAAAAAAGAAAAATCAACCTAATTGTAAGTGGTCATTCACAAGGAAACACTGATGGAAAAAGACGTACAACCCATCGAATTGACGCATGTACCATCCATAAAAAACACTACCTGCTACACTGGACACTGACAGGGCAGGATAGATACGAGCACTATGGAGACAGAGCTTCAACGAAACCTTCCATCAGTTTATATTCACTGCTGCTGTCAGACGGACCGCTCAAAGAAACCGGAACAAAGTGTCGCAAACATGGTAAATGTTCAGTTCAAGTAAAAACATAAGAAATTGTCTGAAGAGACAGTTAAGAGGTTGGTTTGTTTTCCTGCCGCAGCAGGAGTTTGCTACACAGAATAATGTTAAACATCATGGGGCGGATGTAAAGGAGGGATCTCGTCTGGACTAAAGCAAACAAAACGAAACAAAAAGTCACACAATGTTCAGAAGAAAAGCAAATATATTCCATTCTTGTCCTCTGTCGACATGCTCGTACAGTTACCACACAAAACACACGCACWTCGATGCATCTGCACACACACACACACTGTACTTTACACATTGTGAGTGAAGTGTAAACTGTGCGTGTATGCGTGCACACAACCACGCGCACAACTTAGGCTGGTGAGAGGTAAAAAATGTGTCGTTCTCTCTTCTGTTTTCTGAAGTTCAGTTCTTCTCAGCAGGCTGCTCCGTCTCTTCTCCTTCACCCTCTCCCTGTGTATCTGACATCCACAGCTGAATTAAAAAAATAAAAATAAAGTAAAAAAAATACAGGGGTTTAATATGTTTTCCTCAAAAGCAGAAAGCAGAGGGCAGTCAACGTGAAGGAAGTCGAGACACTCACTGTCAGATTGTCACGGAGCAGCTGCATGATCAAGGTGCTGTCTTTGTAAGAGTCGCTGTTGAGGGAGTCCAGCATGCCTATGGCTTCATCAAAGGCCTGAAGGAGAGAGAGAAAAGTCACATAACCAGCTTAAAATAAGAGCGTTGTCAGTCAAAGTAACTGTTCACAACTGACACGTGACTCCTATATGATCGCTGCATAAAAAAGGTCATGTAACCTAGGGTAAAGAAACCACCAACAACCTACACGGTTGTAAATGGAGGACGTGAAGCTGATGACATTACCACAGACATGTGGTAAGACATTTCTGCTGTATCAGCCAACATTGAGGCAAAGAAATCCATCAGTTCAGTGAAGTTATTAAAAAGAAATCAAGTCTTCCACACCAGAGAAATCACGAGGGACACARAGTGACGTTGGCTGTAAATGCAAATGTCGTTTTGGACGCATTTTTGCAGTTGCAAAAGTGGGTGAGAAAACGTGATTTTTGAACCACGTAAAAATCATGCTGTGCAATATTATTTTCACCGTATGCCTGTAAAATTAATGCATTGCAAAGAAACTGTTAGCAATGAAAAGAGATTACTTAGCACACATCGCCTTGGATTATAATGTCAAACATTCCTTTGGCAAGCTAGACATACATACACACACATCTACAAACAGTCACTATAAGTATCTGTGAAGGTGTGTGTCCATAACTGTATGCAACACTTTGGGCATTTTTGCATTGTCAGGCCTGACTCGGCCCARCCTTACTCTCCTCCAGCCCTGGTTGTGTTTGCTTTGAGCAGAGAGYCACCTTGATAAGAGCAGGATCTTAGTTTTGGTGCAAATCTTATTCCATTTTATTTGCAACATGTCAACAATGAACTACACCAAACTCAAACAAAAGGTACCATCCAGCAGTATGACGCTTAAGACGAGAAGACGCAGAGAAATTTAAGCTATTGGTGGCTAATGTTAACTTGTTGTTTTTGATAACTCACTACTGTGTTTTTGTTTTAATTACAAMAATTTTTTTCTTTCTGGTTTCTGTATTGAGCAAACTGGAAACTAGAAACCTGTAAGAAAACATGAGCCAGTTTCAAGATAAACCACAGTATAAAAAAAGGGCACGGTTTCAAAACCACTTAAAATTTTCCATTATATCATTTCCTGTGGTTTGTCCGGTCAGGAACAAAGCAGGTGTTTCTCAGGTGACATGAAGGATAAAATGAGACCACACCCCCATCCCTCAGGTTGTATGAGCTATCGGTGACTAAAGGAGGGGAACCCCCGACTGTTCTTGTTGAGAAGATTGATTTGATTTGATTTATTTATTTATTTAACARGAAAAGATTATTAAAAATCAAGCCTGACTCAGCATAATTGCTGTTTTACAGCAGGTTCCTGTTCTGCAGCACATAAAACACTCAGAATTACAGCATCACAATCACATCATTACACACCATAGACACAAAGACAAACAAGCATACCAAATTTCAAAATGACATTTAGGATCTTCTYGAACAGTAAATAAAACAAAACTGACAATTATTTGGCAACCAGGAGGCAATATTAATAAGAATTCCTTCTGCAAAAGTACAAAATATCAAWTTTTAAAAATATATCTGTCTTCAAACGAACAGAAACATGGCACAAATTGTTGTAATTGGACTCTTTACATCAAATTGATTAGACTGAATTTGGTCAAAAGAAACTAAGCACTGGATCATCCTGAGCGGTTACAGAGATCAGAGATAAGGCTTAATTTATCTTGCTAATTAATACGTCACCTGGAAAACTGGTCTGAATCCTAATTTTAGTGTATTCTAATGAGGATTGTTTTTTTTACGTCATTTGAAAGGATAAAACCTCAGACCATATTTGGATATCAAGATTTCTCAGCTGGTATTTAAAGTAGCTTGACTTGTGCGCAGGGAAAAATGCAAATTTTTTAGGGCTTCTTCACTCAAAATGAACTGTAGCTGTTGGTATTGCTCAGTAAAGTGCTTTAAAACTTTCTTTAGGATTATATTTTGAACATTTCTTTCAAGAGACCCATACATAAAAGGTAATTTTATTCATCACATTTTGACAGCATCCAATCGTCGCTAATTTTTCTAGCAACGCACTGCCTATTTTCTCTCTACCCTACTTCTAATTTAATCCTTGGTTGGAGGTGACGAGGCACATATAACTCCATAAACCTGTGTTATTTTCCAGCTTGATGTGATCTAATTATACTTTACTGTGATTAAAGAAAGGTTCTTACCGATTTGGCCAGTTGGCAGGCTTTGTCAGGCGAGTTGACGATCTCGTAGTAGAAGACGGAGAAGTTCAGGGCGAGGCCTAGACGGATGGGATGTGTGGGCTGCATTTCTTTGATGCTGATATCCAACGCCTTCTGGTAGGCATCTTGTGAGTTGTTGATGATGGCTTCATAAAACGACAATCAGACTAGTAAAGAAGCAGGTACTTTGTAAAACAAAACAATAAATTAAAGTTCGGTGACAAAAATGTAATTGCACCACCTCGGTCAATGTTTGCATCTATTCAGTGATTCAAAAACTGGACTAACGTGCAAAACTCATTACAACAAACGAGACATCAAATGTGCCCAGAAAGAAAACCACTTTATCTTCCAAACTAAACTGGTACAGCTCTAAAATAGATTGGAGATGGAGGACGGAAGAAAAGCTTCTCGGAAACATCGGGACAAATTTATTAGGATAACTCCTGTGAGAATGATGACACATTTCAGATAATCAGGATCTGAGTGGAAACTGCCCACCATTGATTTATAAGCGGAAAGAGGCCCTATTATAGAATTATGGATCGATGACTGAACAGGGCTTCCAACCATCCAAAGGGGTTTGTTATGGATTTTCAATAGAAACAACACACAATGTTTTGTGTTTGTTTTTGTTGAAAATATGAGACTGAAGGAGATCTAATTAACCTGCCTCAAAAAGGCAATTAAGTCGATCTAAAATTAGGAGTACAAAGTGTAAAAAAAAATGCCACTCTGGCACGGCCCACTGCCATCACAGAAACTCTAAAACGCCTCTCGGCAACAGCATCAGCCAACAGCCTGGCGCCACTCCTGCTGCCATGACAACGCAGCGGCCCACGCCTCCGCTACAGCTGGCAGTTGTAGGTCAAGGACGGAGAGGATGTAAGCATCCTGGCCACGAACACCTGGAACAGCCCGGGTGTCTCCATACTTCAGAATGTTTTATAGGATTTCACAAAGAACAGCGGACGAGTCCGTAAATAAAAGTTCCGTGTTTGAAACGGAACAAGAATCAGCTCTGAAATGAAGCATAAAAAGGTGTTTTTCTTACCCTCCTTGTCCTCCCCGGTTGCCACCTCAGCCAGGTAGCGGTAGTAGTCTCCCTTCATCTTCAGGTAGAAGACTTTACTGTCAGCAGGTGTCGCTTTAGGAATGAGATGTTTATCAAGCAGTTCCTGCCAGTGAAGAGTGCAACTTTAACACAAACGTATGACACAGACACTGAACGTGGCTTTAATTGACAGTCGACTCCGACAATTTATCTTAAATCTGCTCGGTACAAGTGTGGCAAAGAAACTTTTTCAGTGAGATATGATCAAAATGAAAAYATTTGCTTCCTTCCATRGCTTTTTGCTCATTTCCTCATCAGTTTCTTACCAAAACATCTTTGCAGATGTCATTCAGCTCCTTCTCAATGCTTATTCTGTATTCCTTAGCCAGCGTGGTCTTGGGGTTGTCCGTCTTCTGCTCTATGCTGGACATCACCCTCCACGCGGACCTCCTGGCCCCCACCACGTTCTTGTAGGCAACGGAGAGCAGGTTGCGCTCCTCGTTGTTGAGCTCCGAGCCCTCYTCTGTGACCTCCTTCATGGCCGCGGCCATGTCGTCGTAGCGCTCCGCCTGCTCGGCCAGCTTGGCTTTCTGAACCAGGTCCGTCTTGTCCACCATGGCTTCTGTGTGGGCTGAGGAAGGAAGTGCCAGAGGAGAGGAAGATGAGAACAAAGGACGGGAGGTAGAGGTCAATGAGTGACTCGTTCATTTGACCCTACGATGACTCAAATCAGTTAGCTTTATTTAATGTTTCTTAAAAGGTATGTAATTATACCCATGACTATATGCATTTAGTATAAAGTAATTATAAACACAACAAGAAAAAGTTGTGATATTGGTRTGTCAGATTGGCTCAAAACACTATTCTGACAGTGCATTGGTATAATTTGACTGTGTGAATTAAAKAACTAATTCTCTGAACAAAAACATAATTTTAAGTGATGACAATTAATAAAAACACTGATGACAAAAAAAACTACAAATTATCTTCAGTCTTAATTACATCAGATTTTTAATGCACTTCTTTGTGCAGAGCTATTCAACACAGCTATTCAACTGGTGGCTCAAGATCCACATCTGGCCCCATAGGCGTAATTTGCAGGAAGGTTATGACCCCCACAGTTTGATCCAGTCAATATACCCCCCACCCTTCAATAAAATGACATCATTTGCTCAAACACAATAGAAATTAACTGGTTAAGTAGACAGATTTATTTAGTATTTGTTCATTTCATTAAAAAACACATTACATACAACAAAACAATGCAAATCAAATAAAATGAAATGAAAGGCAGCAGAAGACGGAAAAAATCTTATATCTGCGCCTATTTACAAAAAATATTAATTTCAAACAATAATAAACAAAAATTCAACTCCTCAAACAGTAACTCATACAAATACAAAGTAAGCAATTTCATATTTCTTTGACAAATTTGCTTTGATCATTTTTAAAGGAATTGATCCAGTATTTTTCTAATAATTTTCCAGATTATTCCATAGTCTTATACCTTTTACTGAAGTGCATCTGTCCTTCAAATTTATTTGGATTTTTGGTTTAACAAAAATTTGTAGTCCCTTCAAAATATAACAGCTTTTCCCTTTTAACAAAATTAGATTGGATGTTTGAAGGTAACACATTTTTATGAGCTTTATAGCCTGCAGAATATGATATTCAACCAACTCATAAAATTTTAATAATTTTAACTGATGAAACAATGTATTAGATGGGTGATAGTATTGCTTTCATGTGATAATTCTTATGGCTCATTTTTGTCAAATAAAAATAGGATTAGTAATGGTTTTACGTGCATTTCCCCAGACTTCTTTACAATAAATCAAATGTGGAACTGATATAAGAATAAAATGTTCTTTGATTAATGTACATTTACTTCTCAGTATTAAGAGTTTAAACCAGTAAATAAACCATACAAGGTTTTCTGTTTTTATGTTGAGTTTAAACAAGTGTTTCTCATCCTGACATGGCTCTCTGAGCCATATTTGGAGTTGTTTCGCCTGGTCCTTGTTATCATTTTGACATGTTTTGAAGAAGTAAAGCCAAATTGAAGCTGTATTTTACTGTATCTGGTTGGGTCTGACTCTTACGGATTGTCTCCTCATGAAGTCAGTGGGTGTACGTGCGGACACTGGCCAGGTCCGCGYGTGCATACACACTCATGAAGTTTGAGGGGATAAGAAGGGGAGTCAGACACACYCAGATTTAGAGTCGGACCGACGGTCAGTGGATCCAGACGCGCGGTCATCCGGTTGATGCCTGTGTTCGAACCTTGAGATTATCGGGCTCTCTAATCTTGTGTCATTCAGGTGAGAGCTTTGTGTTCCTGTTTTTATTTTTGCATCAACCTGTGTGTGTAAGCATTGAATGTGCTGCTTGCTGTTGCTGTGGGGAAATAATAAATTGACACTATTGATTTCTAGCAGCTCGTCTTTGTGTGTGAATTCTTGTGTCGTCCTCATTTCTTCCACTCAGAGYGMCRACGCTTTACGAACCTGGTTTAATAAATGTAGATAACGAATGAAATATTATTAGTCTGATATTTCATAAAACAGGAACAATTATTGCATTATATAGTATAAACAGTGCTTTATCATTAAATAACTCCTTAACTTTATACAATACTGCAGTAGTAATTTATGAGGTTTCCATGTCAGTTTTTCGTCAATGACTCCCAAAAACTTGACCTCACTGACTGCTAATTTCAACACCATCCACTCTAAATGTAACATCAGTTGTTTTCTTTCTATTACTAAATATCACATAATTTGTTTTATCCAAATTTAATAACTTATTATGAGATGCAACGCTCTTGTTGTCTTTAGGTAACTTTGACCTTGTTTAAAAAATTTACGATGTCATATATGTACGATTAAGCATAATTGCTGAAGATAAGAAGATGACACTCCTTAGCGACACGACCACATACGTACGAGCCGCTTAAGAGAGATCCAGGAAGTGGTTACAAGAAGAAACTAATAGATTGCCTGAAAAGTTTAGAGCAGGACAAG
>NW_013952458.1:2232186-2241330 GCF_001266775.1 Austrofundulus limnaeus
AGGATTAAGTCAAATTTGGTCAAAATGACCTAATTATATTTTCAAATTCTTGGCTTTAAAAGCTACATTTTGATACCTGGATTATTCTGATATCATAATTAAATCCATGTATATGACTTAATTTATCTTGTTGGTTACAATAATACATAAATATTTGGTCTGAATCCTAATTTTATGTCATTTTAATGAGGAATTTTCAATGTACTCATAAAGAAGAAACCTCAAATTATATTTGAATAATGAGATTTTCCAGCTAAAAAGAAACAAAACCTTGCTAGCTCACAGGGAAAATCTCAAATTTTTAAGGCGTTTTTCCCCAAAATCAGGTTTTTTTGCTACTGCTCAAAAAAGTGCTTCAAAATTTTGTTTTTTGATTATATTTCAGACAGTTCTTTCAAATGATACATTGATAAGGCTTTTATTTATTATTGTTTGACAAAATGCATTTTTTGTTAACATTTTAGTCAAAACACTATATTTGCCTTTTTCTCCATGTACAACTTTTGGACTTAATCCTCGTTTCGATGTGATGGGTCACATATATAAGTAGCAAAACACCAGCTAAATTAAAAAGGTGGCAGAAAACTAAAAGTTGCAAAAGGCTACATGGCCGCAAAAAAAGGTAGCTAAAAGTAGCAGATTGGTAGATAACAGCTAGAAGACAAAAATGGATAGCTCAAGCAAATTAAAAAACAAAACAATATTTTGAAATAAACAGAAAAGAAATATTAATACATTAATTTTGTATTTCCAAAACACTGCTGCTCATTAGGACAGTTTTATATTTTAGTGCAAGTCTTTCCTACATAATTTGATGAATGAGAAACTGGTAAAAATCAGCTAAATTCATCACGTGGGTTAGTAGTAATGAGATCAAAAAGTTTAACATGCGTTTAAACAGTTATTTCCTGTCTTTCTGAAATTTGGGAACTTCAAAATAAATTCACGTTTAAATTACTGTGGCTGTTCCCTCTGGCCTGCCAGGAAGTCGTGGTCCAGCAGCCTCCACATATGTCCATCTAGTTCCACTAGGCCAGGGGTCTGCAACCTTTACAGTTAAAAGAGCCGTTTATGACACACTAATAAAATGTGTGCAGAGCCACAAAACAAGCTACAACTGTGATTACCAACTGGTGGTCCATGGGCCTGTTCGAGGCCTTTTTGGGAACCTTTACGGCCAGTAGAGGTGACATAAAACTAAGAAGTATTTTGTGAATTTTATTATTTATCATTATTTTTACACATCAGGACAAATGAAAAGACCATATCCATGTAAACAAGAAAAAATACTGTATATAGTTTATATTGAATTTCATAAAAAACTAGTACAACTGAAATATTCAGACATATTTTTTTCCTAATTATTATTATGTAGTCTTCAAATTCTTTAAAGGTAATTCTGATGGACTTGAGAGAAAGATCGTAGGAAGAAAATGGATTATTTAAGTAAACAGGCTAGCATGAGCTAACGTTTTACTTTTTGTATTATTAGTTATGATCACATATTTGCACACAAGTTGATTTTGTTGAGTATGAAAAACAAAACAAAAATATTCTGTTATGTTTGGTTACATTTTCAAAGAGCCAATGTAGAGAGACCAAAGAGCCACATGTGGCCCCAGAGCCGCAGGTTGCAGACCCCTGCACTAGGCAGTCACGTTTTTTGTTTCGTAGAATCAGTAAAGTGTTCGTCATCCACTGCACCCCCTCAATAACAGCTGAGTAATAGCTTATGACTCTTTAGCTGTCTCAAAAGAAACATGTATCATCTTCAGAAAACTACGACTTGAGGTCAAGATGAAAAAGAGCGCTTAATCTGGTCCAAATTTAACTTGTAAAATTAGCCCATCTGGACGTTCCCTCATTAAAGCACACTCAGAGCTCAGAGGTTTGTGGAGAAGAGGCGACCCAACCGGGGAGAATTCCTCCTAATTAAAACTAAATTACTCAATTAAACCTTTCCTTTGCACAAATGCTTCTCTTTTCCTGTTTCTGCCCCACTGCTTAACTCAAGACAGACCAGAACACTCCAGCTAATTATTTTTTTTATGTTTATGTGAATGAACACGTGCTGTGTTATTTCATTCACAAGTTTACAGCTGGGGAAGGAAGGATGTGGACGATGTGTGTGGACTCTGGGGGGAACAATGTGGGCTATGACTCACTGAACCGAATCACTGCAGGCCTTAAAGCCACAGGCAGCGTGGTTCGCCTGATCGGTAGTCTTAACAAAGTGGTTGAATTCTAATAAAATAAAAAGCCTTTGAAGACTGACTGGATTGAACCTGATGCACAAAACACAAACGTGTGAAGCTGGTTAACCCTCTTTGTTTTCAATAATTAATGTCCAAAGATAGAAAGCTGGTCTGCTGAGTTGCTTGTCAGAGAAGTGAAGACCTATGTGAAGGAAAATACCAGACTAAAGGACAAAAAAATAGCATAATTTAGTGCAACAAGCTGTGTAAAACCAGCCCAAATTCCATGTTAGTGAAAGCGACACAGATGTGAAACACACCCATCAGATCAGACAGGGAGTGTTCTTCAAATAACTTTAACCACAGAAATGCCTGATTCATCCCCAAACACTACCCAAAAGATATACCACAAAGTAAAATTTATTAAAACAGTGTTATAATACATTATCAGAGCACACATTCATTTCCCAAGCATACAGATCTTGCAGGCAGGCTCCAGTAATTATATTTACTTACAATTTGAGCAGCAAACTGGCAGAGTTTCACATTTTTACACCCCAACAACAAAGTATGATTAGCTAAATGAGATATTGCAGATTTGTTACAGTGTTGCACAACTGAGAGAAGGTCGCAGCCTCCTTTTGATTCGCTGCTCAAAGCTCGATTGAAATGAACGCGGCCCCGTTTGTCGCCGCCCTAAACGTCTGCGTTCTCCCACCAAATACGAACCCACGCTTCAGGAGGATAATCAATCCACCGAAGCCTAGTTAAAGAGTTATATTCAGAACAAGACAGTGAGTTTGAGTTCATACTGTGGGCCCTGAAGTCATCACCAGATTTGGATTTATAGCCCTGCATGTATCTGAGCGTGAGCAAGTTAGAGCTGGACCGGGAAGAGGCATTCAAAGATAACGGTAACTTCTCCATGTGCCGAGTTTGTTCTGGCCCTTTGAGGGGTTCTGGGGTCCAGTTTGGCTGCTTACGCCTCGACTCCCTCCAGCTCAGGGGGCAGAGGGGATTTGGGGTGCTTGCTCTCGAAGTGCTGCTTGAAGGTTTTCGGATCTGGCATCTGAGACTGTAAGAAGACAACCAACAAATTAATCAAAACAAAAAAAAAAGGATAAAAGTTTGTAATGGTCCATTTTTGTCTCTTTTGGATGGCAAACCCACCTTGCATACGGCGCAGGTGAACACCAGTGCTGCCTTGGCCGCCGTCTTCTGATCGTGGCCCTTGGCCTTCTTCATCTCGGCCTGCTTCTTGGCATTCTTCTGCTGCGACTGAATCTTTTGATGCCCGCGAGCCATGCTGGGAAAATAAGGGAGAGACGGGGGGGTAGAGGGGTCACGCACCGATGGAGGAACACAGATCGTCTTTCACAGGATGTTGAAGAAAAAAAAAGAACCAGCTTTGGCAGGTTTAACAGTACTCGCTGCAATGTCATGAAGATCAGGTTTTACTCACGTCGATGTGTGAAAGCTAAAATTGTGAAGAGCAGCTAAATATCACATGCGTTTGTTTACCTACAGAAACAGCCAAAGTGACTGAAAACATGTCAACAGGTACACGTTTTCAAACTGCATCACTTAATGTAGACCAGGATAATATTTTTGTTTATTTTATTTATTTAAATCCAGCCAGAACTCAAAACAAAGGGTCAATCTGAACCAGGAAGTGTCCAATCCTGGTCCTCAAGGGTCAATATGTTTTATAGTCACCTCTGCTCCGACACACCTGATGTGAATGAATGGGTGATAAACACCTTTCTAAGAGTTAATTTAATCCTTGAATCAGGTGTGTCGGAGCAGAAAGACAGGTAAAGCATGCAGAACAGAGGCCATCAACGACCAGGACTAGTAGACCCCCCTGAACTAAACACAGGAACTGTATCAGTTTATCCTAACAGACTAACTTACTTGATACTGATGAGGAAAACTTGGAACTGACATGGCTTTTTTATGATAAAAAAAACAACTAGTTCATATTATGTAAGCTGTGCACTTTATTTCTAATAGTGGCAAAGACAAAGCAATGAAGAAATATAAAGTTTTTTTTAATTGTTTTTATTCTCGATCATGTTTGACATCTGAACCATTTAAAATGCTGGAAACCTCTGGTTCAGGCAAGTTTTTATACGGTGTCTGCCTTAAAAAGGGCTCAAAGCAAATGCTGGAACATCCCCTCACGTGTTATTTAACCACCCGGTTTAAAATTTCCAAAACAGAGAAAACTTAAAATCTCTCAGCAGCTTAACTCCACAAAGATTACCAACGAGATTCCTCGAGCTGATTCAGGTTTAGGAAGTATCGGATTTGCGCGATGAGGTGATACCACAGAAACAAGCCGTGTCCTGTTCTCGCGGACATTTATATGCAGGAATCTACAAAGAAATCTGATAAGTACGTTTCTGCCGTGTTTTCCCACAAAAGCTACTGTCAGAGAWTCTGACTTGATATCAGCTGCCACTGATGCAGGGTTAGCAGCTAAAGCGTCTGCAGGACGAAAATGTAAACATTTAACGTGTCCAAAAAAATAAATAAAACAGGGACAGAAAACACCAGAGTACATTTATACTCCAGCATCTTCTTAGTTCTTCGTTTTGTTTGATGCTACTTTAAATATCCATTCTGCCATTTAAAATTTAACAGCTACATTTGTCACTTATGTTGCCAAAATTAGTCACAGCAGGAATTTTTCAGAGTTCAAATTATCCATGTCAAAATCTTCAAAATGTAGTTTTTAGAAATTTGATGATTTATCACCTCACTAGCACTAGTTTTGTTTACAAGAATGCCAAGTCGAAAACTTGTTTTTTCAAGTGAATGAACTTTTATAAGTACACAGTGTTTTAAATAAATAAAAAGAACTACACGCATGAGTGATAATGAGTGAACAGGTGAACTTTTTCCTGGTTAAGCTAAAATTTATAAACTGAACACCTCGACGAAAACAGCAGACTTCACTTTTCCCTGAAACTTATTTGATAGGCACTGAAATTTAAGTGGTGTTGCTGTAAAACAAGAAAGTGCACTGTAGATTCAAGCATATAAAGCTATCATTAGTTTGCAGCTCACCCAGTTTTAGTATTGATGATCAAATGATGACATAATGAAAACTGAGCTGCTAGTTTGACTTTTTTATCTACAATGTGGAGAAAAAACTAACAAGGACTTTTGGAAGTAGATATTATCGTTTATCAACCAGCATTTTACCTCGTAATTTAAGTAAAGGACTAACTAACCACAGTGAAGTAAGGTTAATAATCTAGGATATGTAGATTTTCGAAACCTGAATACATTTTCCCTTATATATAACAGCACATTTTAATAGCAGCCTCTATAAATAGCATTATCTGTTAGCTACAAACTGAGCTAATTACTTTATTAACTCAACTAGGTCCTTTAAGTTATCCTCTCCGGCTTGTGGGTGCTTAGGAATACCAAAAATATACGTAATTAAGTAATTTCTGTGGTATGATTTGTCCAGATGAGTGAAAAGTGTAGCAATTTCAGGTAATTAGCTTAGCATAGCCGACTGTTGCTTATCTTTTCCGACATAAAACTTGTCTAAAACACACAAAGATGTCTATACAAAGCCTAAAACTGCTGGAGAGGCTTTCAGGTCCGGTAGTTCATAAACTACTTCCATAAATCTTCGTCAACTCGAGCCTTTAGCAGTCCAGTGACAGCCATTAGCTTCAACGTGGGAAATGCTAACCTAGCTAGCACTGTTGTTAACTTGACCAACCCCGCGGAGATTATTTTAAAACTAACTAAACCCGCGTTAGCCACTAAAACACAAAACATTACATTATAGTCATTAACTATAACTAAATATGTCAATCCTTACCTCTTACAAGTAAAGGAACGTGTCGTTTCTGAAGTACAGACGCACAGAAATGTGACAGCTGCTAGTTTCACACTGACATGAAAGCGTCCGTGTTGCGTTCAAAGACTCTTGGCAATCGTTCAATTCAATTATGTAACATTCAATTAAAAGTCAATTAGAGGTAATTCCTTATTGCTGTGGTTTAGCATTTGTCACAGATTAAAATTGTTTGAACTATAAGGAGAAAGGCCATATTTTAATGAAATTACCAATTAGTGGATAAGTGTGTTTTGCAATTTTAAGCAGAGACCTGTGAATGCAGCGAGGCTACATTTTTGAAAATGTTTCCCCCACGTGGTAGAGTTTAGTTATTGCATTTACCACTGGATAAAACCTGTGAAAACTTGAAGAATTAAGGCCTCTAAAACCAAATTAAATAATGTTTAGCTTAATAATAAAATTAATTTATTGACTGACTGTGTTTTGATCCTTGGCTGTATAGTAATACTAATACTATAACATACAGTAATTTTGGTGTTGCCTTATTTTATGATTATTTTCTGATTATACAGCTCACAAATTGTTTCACACTATAAGAGTTATGGTTAATTTACATCGTGTCTTTTTAACAACTAATTTAAATCTTCAATTGATGTTTTTAAGCTAACTCCTCCAAAACAATGCTTTTAATCAGCTTTGTTAGATTGATGTTTACATTTAGTATAAGTGCTTCCTCAAACCTCCACTAGGGGGCAGTGATGACGCATAAATATTGATTAGTGATTAGCCAAATGAGAGAAAGCTGGGATAAAGAGTCAAAACAGCCACTCATCAACACTTAAAACCAATCATTTTTATAACCCTAGAGCAGATTTATCCTGAAGCAACAGCCGTAGACCCGTGTTACTTTTGTTTTGAATACAAACAATCTTGGAGCGTGACCTTTACACAGCATTTGGTTCACAGGTCTGCATTGCATTTATCTCCACTATCTGTGGTTTGGCCTGCAGGTAGGAATAGAGGAGCTGTTCATCTCCCAGCATTTGACTAAATTCAGCTAATATGGAAATAAAGTGCAGCTTCGGTTATCAGAGGATTCACGTAGAGACGAGCTACGAGTGAACGAATCAGCTTTATTTGTCTGTTTTCCACTCCGATGTCAGGACTTCCTCAGGAGAAATCTTACCATTGTGAGAACTTCTCCCTCCTCCACCTTTCCTTGCATTTGCACCCCCCCCCCCCCCACACACACACACACACACACATACAAAACTCTTTATCCCAAGAAAAGAGAAAACAATCCTTTCAGGCTTTTGTGAAGGAGGGAAATATCTCTCAGGAGAGGAGGATGTGGTTAATCTTTCAGAAGAGAGCAGAAAGTCAAAGAAAGGGGGTGGGGGTGGAGACAAAAAAAGATGACAAAAAGTCACACATTGCTCATGTCCGCTCCCCTTCCATCGCCACCCTGGAGGATGTTGTGCAGGGACATGCTCGCTTATAGGTAGAGGGTGGGGTTGTCCAGCCTTAGGGCCTGTGTGAAAGTAAATCTTACCAGGTGTCAGCTATTCACCGGTAGCAGAGAATATTATCTGGCTGCTCTTTGTGATTATGAATGAACCTGATTTTAAATCCTTTCCTCCGAGCAGGTTGTCTCAGCCACTTGAAAACATGCCTTGTGTTTGTAAGGTTTTATTCTTTTTTGGGGGGTGGGTGGATGGGGGGGAAACGCTTTCATACAGGTGCAGGAACGGCGGCTGAATGTGGCCTCCTTGTTCCTCTGGAGGCTGTTGAGGGAAGAGGAAGCCGGATTTCATCTTCCTCATCAAACACTTCCTCTCTCCCCTTTGCCCCTCCTTCACGTTTTCACTTTTTTTCCCCCCCAAACCAACAGGTTTAGCCGCTGTTTGTTGCTGCCGCTTCGTTGCCACAATGTTGCCAGACCAGTCAGGTCACACCGGCCTCAAATAATCCACCTGCCTGCAGCTCACCAGAGCGGGTGAACAGGTTCTGTTATTGGTATTCATATTAATTGCTTAAGTGTCCTTAAATTTGAAAAAAAAAAACTGTGCAGAAGTGCAGAATTTTATATCAGTATATCTGGAAAACTTCAACTCTTGCACACTCGTACATATCTCAGGATAATCTTTTTTTATTATTAATTTTATAGTTTGCAATGAGTAGCTTTAATGCAACAAGTTTTTTTTACAGTGCAAAATGATTAAATCACACATCTGACCTCTGAGTGTTTGTGCAAACGTTTCTGAGCCTTGTTCGGTCATAAGGGCCCCTCCAAGAAATCAAGCGCCTTCAGGGAGAGAAAAAGTTAATTTCTTACTCTGACAGACACACACACACACACACACACACACACTCACACACACACACGCACACGGCGAGTGCAACCGAAGGAGAGGTGAGGTGCAGTTAGACAGAGGCTGATTGTGAAGGTGGTGACAGCTCACCAGCAGCGACAGGATTTTTCTGACAAATGTGGCTTTTAGACAGAGAAATCAACGAGGCTTGGAGCGAATGTAGATTAAAAATGAAATGAAATTATCCCTGTACACCAAAACCTGACAAAACATTTAATTAACCTCTCAAAAGGGGTCAAACATAAACTGTTTAAGAAAAAAAATTAAGAGCTTCACATGCAAGTAAACAACGAGCTAACTAAAATAAAATACCTTCTAAATAAATAGTAAACACTTTGGTTCATAATTCAGTTAATTGAAGTTTAAAGAAGTGGAACTCACAACTTAGTAATTTTTTACAAATTTTTTAATACTACTACTAGACTTTAAATTAAAGTAAGTTCTTAAACGACTAAAATGACTAACTCATGTAACAGAATTTAGGCCATTTTTTTTAAAAACAAAAACAAGAAAATTTATGCATCTAATAAGATGGCTTTGAGTCACACTTAAGTATTTCAATTGCGGTCCTCAGGAGGAGCTGGAGAGTGTTACTAAGACGGATGTTTGGGGTCCTGGACCTGTTGCCTCATGTGACCTGATCACAGAAAAGCAAAGATGGAGATTATTCATAGAACCTGAGTGAAAGAGATTAATGAACAAAGCAAAATATAGATTGTAAACAGGTGAAAAAGCAGCCAAAGATAATAAT
>NW_013952458.1:2242857-2244386 GCF_001266775.1 Austrofundulus limnaeus
GTGAAAATTTCATGTCATTCGCACCTCTAGTAATATATTTACTGAGAAAAATGTTGACGTGTTCAATACTTATTTTACCCACTGTATATGCACTAGCAAAAAGTAACCCAAAACACAATTATTCCAATGGTATTTGAGGGTTAAATAACAGTAAATAATTTTTAAATCAGCACAAGGTTTATGAGGGAATCCATGGAAAGTTTTCTCTCCTGTAAGGGGTCCCCAGACCCAAAGGGTTTGAGAACCCCTGAAAAGCTACATATAAAGACATAAAGACATGAAAACATTAATAAAAGTCATTTTACTGCTTTATATGAACAGAAAATTTTCTCTGACTGCTGCAGTCATTTGCTGCTAACTGAACAATTAATTAAAATCACATCTTTGAACTTTTATTTTTTTTCCTGGTCCTGTGAAACACTCCACCCATCATCAACACACATCTTCTCTCTTCGCCTCAGCTGTGAGGCTCTACAAACACACACACAGACACCTAATCTAGGCCAAGTCCAGACAAGCTGCTCCTCCTGTGAAAAAACTCCTGGTATGTAGGATACACCTTTCACCTCTCTCACGGAGTGGGACTCACACACACACACACACATACACATGCACACACCTTCCAGGAGAAGGTATTTGGAGACTTGTGGCCCCCTRACTCTCCGGTCCTGCCCACGCCTGCTGCCTGTGACGGCTTGTTCGGCGGCCCTGTCACTCCGCTGCAGCGGCCGTATCGCTGCATGGCAGACATTCCAGCAGACAGAGGTGATGTAAGGAACCAATCAGATAAGAGAAAAAGCCTGGTGGTTATTTTGATCTCATCAATCAGCGCCTCTTTCAGACTCTCAGAGTACAGTTAACGATCCAAGTGAATTTAGGGACTAAAAAAAAAATCCATGGAGACACATTGTTTTTTATCATGGAATAGCTCCACTTCTCCAAAAATAGACAATAAGTCATGCTTTTGATTAGAAATAACTGAAGTAGAATTGTTTGACGACGTACAGTAAATAACTTAAACTGGAATAAATTAAACTATAAAATAAAAACTACAACAAAAAGGGTGCTAAACAAAAGAAAATCCACAAAATCTGTTGGTTCTGCAGCTTTTAAGTGCGTCAATGTTAATGCCTTTTAATTATTTATCTGTATTTTCATCTTTGTCATCATCTTGCTGTAATCCATCACCTTTGAGAGGAAACTAGACATTAAGTTTAAAAGTCAAGGAGCTCAATAGGATTTTATTTTATTCTCTTCCCCTGTGTGTATTTGAGTTTACTTTGCCTCTGTTGTCAGAAGAACCCCACCTGTATTTATCTAGCATTGCCATTTAAACACACACACACACACACACACACACACACACACACGTAAAACAGTCATGACTCAAGCGCTCTGAAAAACAAATTGAACAAGGAAGAATAGCACTCATCTGCAGGTGACGGTTGAACTGAATCTGAAACATAATTTTGTGTATTTCCATACAGCAGAGCCCCGAGGCATTCGTACGCAAAAGATGGACATTTTGT